>NC_068983.1:6885434-6888613 GCF_001194135.2 Octopus bimaculoides | reverse complement strand
ACACACACACACACACACACACACACACACACACACACACACACATATATATATAGAGAGAGAGAGAGGGGTGGAGAGATGCACACATAAATACATAAATTGTATTTGTGTGATGTTTAGAGCTAACTCCTTACAATGAGGCTTTATATAAACAATATTTCTCATGATTCACGTTCTGCAATAAACTAACTCCTCACCAATAACTCCTCCTTAGAACACGAGCCAACAAAAGAGCCCTTACATGATCGCATGACATACTAGAAGCAGCAACTAAATCAATCTCCCTTAAAGGACACACTCGCATTTACAAGTCGTTCATCCGAATCGTGTTTATACCTGGAAAAAAGGACTGGATTGTCAAGGTTGGACATTTTTTGATCATAGAGTTGTTCGGACAAGACCGATACAGGCCTAAGCAACAGTTACCATAAATATCCCTGACCAGCCTAAATATCCCTGACCAGCCTAAATATTTATATGTTATATAAGAGACACTGTGGAGGCGCAATGGTCCAGTGGTTAGGGCAGCGGACTCGCGGTCATAAGATCGTGGTTTCGATTCTCAGACCGGGTGTTGTGAGTGTTTATTGAGCGAAAAACACCTAAAGCTCCACGAGGCTCCGGCAGGGGATGGTGGCGAACCCTACTGTACTCTTTCACCACAACTTTCTCTCACTCCTACTTCCTGTTTCTGTTGTGCCTGTAATTCAAAGGGTCAGCCTTGTCACACTCTGTGTCACGCTGAATATCCCCGAGAACTACGTTAAGGGTACACGTGTCTGTGGAGTGCTCAGCCACTTGCACATTAATTTCACGAGCCGGCTGTTCCGTTGATCGGATCAACCGGAACCCTCGACGTCGTAAGCGACGGAGTGCCAACATAAGAGACACCATGACGTCACACATCTTTTGGCTGTCATTAAACTTAACCTTACAAGATTTCAAACGATACACATCAAAAGGTATCTACATACACCATGGATTTATAAATATATAATTAGCATGCATATACAAGTGTGTCCATGGCTGTGTGCTAAGTAGCTTGCTTACCAACCACATGGTTCCGGGTTCTTTCCCACTGCGTGGCATCTTGGGCAAGTGTCTTCTACTATAGCCTCGGGCCGACCAAAGCCTTGTGAGTGGATTTGGTAGACGGAAACTGTAAGAAACCCGTTGTTGTATATATATATATATATATATATATGTATGTATGTGTGTGTATATGTTTGTGTGTCTGTGTTTGTCCCCCCAACATCGCTTGACGACCGATGGTGGTGTGTTTACGTCCCCGTAACTTAGCGGTTCGGCAAAAGAGACTGATAGAATAAGTTCTAGGTTTACAAAGAATAAGTCCTGGGGTTGATTTGCTCGACTAAAGGCGGTGCTCCAGCATGGCCGCAGTCAAATGACTGAAACGAGTAAAAGAGTAAAAGAGTAAAGAGTATACCCCGAATTTGTTTCTTTATAACTTTCAGAAAAATGGATATTTTCTTTAATATCCATTTTTAAATTGTGGTTGTATCGGAATTGGTGGCGAAAAAGTTTTCGGAATGGGATGGAGATGTCTTTTGGATAATTCACAGAAGTTGGCTTTGTGTCTTTATAACTTTTACAAGTATTTTTTTAATGAAATTTTCTACAGATACCTTTCAGACATAGTATATTACGATTATATTGGAATTTAGTGTTTCAGCGATTGCACACAAATATATGCTAACATATATCTACAAAAGGAAACTTTAAATGTTGAAAAACATCAGTATGTATGTTTGTATGTGCGCCCCCCAATTTCTCTTTTTTACATTAAATTCTGATGTAGTCATAATGAACACCATCTGAATGGTAATTAATAGAAAATTTCATTTTAAAAATATTCATTTTTCTGAAAGTTATGAAGAAACAAATTCGCCGATTCGTGCGAATTTTACAAAACTTCTCTCCCTTTCCCCAGAAAAACAAATTCACAAATAAATTCCGATATAATTGGTATCTGCACCATCTTTAATGACGATTATACCATGTGATATTTTGTTTTCTGTTTCCATACTTATAAATATCAATGCTGTTCTGTATGTAATACATTTTATCTTTGAAGCTATTGACTTTCAGTGGGTCATCATAATAATGAGCAACATGGTTAAAGAATATTCTTTTCTTTTCTTCTCTCGGCACAAGGTCCGAAATTTTGGGAGAGGGGCCAGTCGATTAGATCGACCCCAGTACGCAACTGGTACTTAATTTATCGACCCCGAAAGGATGAAAAGCAAAGTCGAACTCAGAACATAATGATGGACGAAATACCGCTACTGCCCTCCTTCTTCTCTTGGCTACTGCCAAGCTAGCACGAACTTCTCTCATCCTTTGAGTTCGTCACATCACAGCGTTCAGTATACAGATATTCTTTCACGTCTGGCCTACAGCCCTTCTTGCTTATTTTCACTGTTTCCTCTTCCTGTCGTGTTTTCTGTTTGCCACTATTCCTCCGCATTACAAACTTAATTTAATTTGTTTCCGCGGGAAGAACTATTCTAACCATGCGTCCTGCTCTAATTCTTCGAAACGCTTAGTTTAGAATAGGGGCAGCTGATGAAGGAAATATTCTCTATGTGGCCTGTTTGTTTTCTGTGCTCTGTTTATGTCCTGTTTTTCATTTTGTTTACGTTTTTTTTATGACGTCCTTTACCCAGATATGCATCTATATATACATGTAGATATGCATATACTCACATAATGATAAAAAAAAGTCAAGGCAGTGCCCCAGCATGACCGCAATCTACTGACTAAAGCAAATAAAAGTCATGTGTGTGTGTGTGTGTGTACTGCACAACTGCCTCTATGCAAAACTAGTCACAGCTATATGTATGTATATTCTGTAGTACAATTTAGTCTTCAAATACAACGTTAGTATTGCATTAGGGATGTATATGTGTGCGTATGCGTGTGCGCGTACGTATTTGCGTGTATGTATATGCGTGTGTGTGTGTGTGTGTGTTGTGTGTGTGTGTGTGTGTGTGTGTGTACTGTGCAGTACATAAACTTTTGCTCCTCGTGAATGCCAATGTCATCAACAAAATACTTCCATCTGTAATTCACCTGCGTGTCTTAAAACGGAAAGACCAAAATAACTACTACTACTACTACTACTACTACTACTACTACTACTACTACTACTACTACTA
>NC_068983.1:6881442-6884560 GCF_001194135.2 Octopus bimaculoides | reverse complement strand
ATATATATATATATATATATATATATATATATATACATATACACACTCACGCACACGCACGCGCGCACACACACATTCACACATGCCCACATAGATATGTGGGTACATTTATAGATAGATATTGATATAAATATATGTATATATATGTGTATGTGCGCATAAGTGTGAATACGTATATGTGTGTGTTGTGTGTGTATGAGTGTGTATATATCTGTGCGCGTGTGTATGTGTTTGTGTGTGTTTTTCTGTTTATCAGAAACACATTTGTAGACAAATCTGTGCTAAAATTCAATACTTTTTGCTCTTTTTTCTTTTTTTCTTGTAACGTTTACTTTAAAACAATAACTTCCATTAATATTTCAAGAATGATGCTAGTGATGCATTGTCGATGCGTTTTGTAGTTAGCTGCAAAAGATCATGGCAATGATACCGTAAGTGATAAAATCACCATCGTCGCATATAAACTTGTTTAACGGTTTACTCTTCGTAACATTACTTCGTAGTTTGTTTCACTTGTGCCGTATTGATTTCTGGTTTGTATTTTGCCATTCATAAAGTTTCTATTGGCGATGTTATGCTATAAATACATATGTTAGTGAGATGATTACGTAAGTGTACACATGCGTGTGTGTGACCATGTATGCATGTGTGATATAAAGACGTATATCTTTACCAACTAAATGATATCATGTATTTGATATACATATACGAGGTGTATACTGTGAGTGCGTAATTTTTTTCCAATACCGTCTTTGTAACAAAATCGTTGGCTTAATTGTTTTTCGATCTCAGACACTTCCGGTTTTATGCATTTCCGGTCTACAGTATTTCAGTTACTGTCTTTTATCTTTTAACTGTTTCAGTCATTGGATTGCGGCCATGCTGGGGCACAGCCTTGAAGGGTTTTAGTCAGATAAACCGTCCCGGAACTTAGCTTTTTTTTTTTTATCTGGTACTTATTCTATTGGTTTCTTTTGGCGAACCGCTATAAGCAATCTAAAACCAGAGGTAGAGATGGGGTGACAAACACTGACACAAAAACACACATAGGCACACACATACACACACAGACAGACACACTGACACACACACACGCACACAGACACTCACACACACATATACACACATACATACATACATATATACATACATACACACACGCATACAAGCATACATACACACATACATACAGACAGACAGACATATAATGGGATTCTACACAGTTTCCAGCCGCCAAATTCACTTACATGATAGTGGTCGTCCGGGACTATAGTGGAAGACACCAGGACTGAAACAGAAACCTCTTGGTTGCAAAGCGAGCTTCTTAACCTCACAACCATGCCTGCGACTTGCCATACGATACGTAACATTAAAAAACATTTTTATCATCTTCGAATTCTTGATAATAATATTATCATCAGCTGATTATAAACCAAAGTCAACGATATCTCTATGAAGTCCTGAATTTGCTAGAAATATAAGCCTAATCTCCCTCGAACCATGCTTTACATTCTTTAAAATGGGAAGAGCATATTAAATAATCTGGTCTTAAAACGAGATGAGCACAGTAACTGCTTGATCAATGTTGACCTGTATCTAAGCAACAGCAACAACAATATTGTAACATTAGCACAAGGCCAGCAAGCTCAGGGGAGGGAGAAAATCGATTACAACAACCCCAGTGCTCAATTCGTAATCATTTCTATCGATCCCAAAAGGATAAAAGGCAAAGTCGACCTTAGCAGCATTTGACCTCAGAACATAAGGACGGACAAAATGCTGAGCGGCATTTTGTCCGGCGCGCTAACGATTCTGCCAGCTTACTGCCATAGAAATAAAGTAATATTAAAGACAGTTCTTTCATAATTTCGAGTCGACATAATAAACACCAGTTGAGCACTGAGGACGGTGTAATCGACTTACCCCTCCCCTTCTCCCAAAATTACTGGCTTGGTGTCGAAGTTTGAAATCAAAATTACCGACGGTTCCTCTGTGAACAGCCAAATCCTATCAAATCATAGAGAATCGTCATAGGAAACAAAGAATACGCTGGACAATGCAGTGCCAGGCAAAAAGGTCATAACTGGAGCGCCTTTGGTAATTAGGCTGCTGACTTAATAACAACAACGACAAAAAGATGAAGCCTCTATCTAGGCATGCTTGATATGCTAGAAATAACCGCAAAGATTACTTCGAATTATATCTTGAGATCTTTAAAAAGGTAATGACGCATTCGACATTGTATTTTTATTTACGCTATGTATGAAAATATGTTAGGATAGTCATGGCTGGAATACCTTTGATCGTAGTCTTCTCAGTATATAAACAAACTACAATAGCAGCACACACGCTGGTGCTCCTTTATTAATTTTCAAAGAATATTCTTACACTATTTATTAATCATATTTTATTATACTTTATTACTAATAAATTATGCCATGTTAGTGGTATAATTAATTTTATAAATAATCACGTTTTTTGGCGGGATTTACTAAAATAACTAACTCGTTTTTTACGTTATTAATCTTTTGATTGTAGCATAACAAAAGTCTCTTGCATAAATTATGATGGAAGATTTTAATTCACGTACGAACATTTTAAAATATAGGGCTTTATATCAAAACAGTGAAAGGCAGTCTCAGTGGGGTTGGTGAAAAGCGGGTTTAAGATGGCGTCTTTGTTTTGCTTTCTCTAATGGACATCCGGTTGGGAACACTAATCTTCATCGCATTCAAAAATTGTGCGTGACTATGTGGTAAGAAGCTTGCGTCCCAACCACATGGTTCTGAGTTCAGTCCTACTGCGTGGCACCTTGGGCAAGTGTCTTCTACAGAGTGACTCAAGGTCCGAGAGTTTCGTGCGTTGTGGCACAGTACCAACACACGACACTCTTGGACCTTGAGTCACTTTGTTGCTTCTGCTAAATATTAATAAAAGATATACTTATAGTCATATTTTGAGTTCTATTTTCCCTGTTTGTACCAACATACCCGTGTGTGTGTGTGTGTGTGTGTGTGTGTGTGTGTGTGTGTGTGTGTGTGTGTGTGTGTGTGTGTGTGTGTAAAACATATATATATATATATAATTATATGTATTTATTTTATCCTAATAAATAATA
>NC_068983.1:6879357-6881203 GCF_001194135.2 Octopus bimaculoides | reverse complement strand
AACGTGATTCATTTGAAAAAACCGTTGGAGATTAGGACGCTACCAGATAGTAAGTTGGACAAGAAGGGAAGAAAAATAGAAAAGAAAAAAGAAAAAAGAGAAAGAAAATTCAGAGTGTAGAGTTGGGAGAAGATAGGCTGATATAAATCCGATAAAAATTGGAGATGAATGTTATGTAATAAAAAGGCAATATAAATGATTTTAATCTTGTGTTTCTACAAAAATATTGAGATGAGTGTATATAATCATTTATACTAATGTATATGCTCATATATATACACAAACAAATCCACATTTACTCCCATAAGTTCATGTATGTATATTTATATAGATACCCACGTCAAAACTCACACTCATATATACATACGAACAACAGGTCCACTGACACCAATGTATCTCGTATCGGGATTGCTGGCTGAACAGGGAGAAAGTTAAAGGCAGCAAGCAGTGGAGCACCAAAAACACAAAGCCCTTCATGGAAGTATGGCACAGGACAGGGTCGGATTCGGAAGCTCTACAATGCAATACGACACGATCCTCAATGCTTGCACCTCCTAATGCATTAGCTTCGATCTCTCCTTCCTGCTAGCAGATAAAGAAATAGGGTGCCTAGATGAGGTGGGAGCAGGTGATGGAGTGCAATGTCACATGGAAGGACATCTGAGAGTGGAACACCTGCACAGGATCTAGGTCTTCATTCTAGGTGTCTACGATATCCTCTTCAGCCCGCTTATTTACATGGGGACTTTATTGAAAATCTCATCATGACCCCACCACCCTATGATGTAAGATAGGGACTCTCGAGTATATTTTAAGCTGTTACTCCAAGGTACTGAGTAAAGGACCCTATCGCTACAGACCCATTGAGATCCTCTAAGTGGCAATCTGGATAAGTGGAACAGTAAAAATATGCAAGACTTTTCTCAAGTTTAAAATGTGACATTGTTCTTGTTATCTACTTCCATCGACGGAGCTTTGTGTCTTTGTTAGAAACCAGCTCCTTCCCCAGGGAAAGAATCTGAATAGTTAAAAACAGAAGACATACATGCACACACATAATACATACACACACATAATACATACACACACATAATACATACACACACATAATACATACACACACATAATACATATATTTAACGGCAGGAGCAGACTGACCGAACGGTTAAAAAGCTTACTTCCCAACCACGAGATCCGGGTTCAATTCCGCTGAATGGTATCTTGGGCAACATCATTCTCTATATCTTCGACCCATATCCTGTGAGTGAAATTTGTTAGTCGGAAAATGTAGAGAAGACCATCAGATAGATTGTACCAGTAATTCTAAAGGTACAGCCTTATCAATCTTACTGTGTTGCGTTGGACCGTAGGAACCGATAGAATAAACACCAGGTTTAAGAAAGAAAAGTATTGGGGTTGATTCATTCGACTAAAAATTCTTCGAGGCGGTGCCCCAGCATGGCCGCAGTCTAATGACTGGAACAAGTAAATAATAACAGAAAAGATAAAGGATTAAAATCATGTTAGGAGTACACGTGTCTGTGGAAAACTCAGCCACTTACATTCTAATACAGGAGCAGATAATTCAGTTGATCGAATAACTGGCATCATCGTCGTCGACCGACGGAGATCCTTCACGACCATTGATACCGCCGCCGCCGCCTTTATATGCATGTGTGATAAAATAAATGTTTCATCTAATACTACGAAAAAAAATTTATAGCCTTGACAAAGAAACATATAACAAACTGAACTGTTGTCCACTAATATCGCTAACATATATATATATATATATATACATATATATACATATATATATATATATATATATATATATATATATATA
>NC_068983.1:6873255-6879021 GCF_001194135.2 Octopus bimaculoides | reverse complement strand
ATATATATATATATACGCACACATACGGACACGCACGCACACATACACATATGTATATATATCTTGAACCACTAAATAGAGAGAGTATAGGAATTGCTACTACAATTAATATAGATGAAAGCATTGAATCTCTAGCCTTCCGAACATCACATATTACGCTTAACGACCACAAATCGAATTTTACTAGCAACCATAAATACCACTTAATTAACTCGGCAAAACCTGAATTAGGAGCACTTAGCAAGTAAAGGACGATTATTCTTAGAGTAAATATTATATCCTTCTCTTATTAAGCAACAATATGAATGTACAAAAATCGTTTTGCTGAGTCTACAACCAGCAGAATTGTAAATTTACTCGACTTGGCCTTTCTGATTTTTATTATTTTATCACAAACCGCCTTCTTAAAGTTTTGGCCTTTGCAAAGAAGTCGTTAGCATATCCGATAGTTATATAATTATGTTTGCAGGAAAATCTCTCTTCTATTGTGATTATTCCACCGCGGTCAAGAAAAACGGGGTCGAATTATCTGGTGTCTCTTTAAACGTATATGCATAGTTGAATGAAGTTTTAAGCTTTATATTCTAGACATTTTTCAGAAAACATATACTCGAGGAAGAAAAGGAATTCATAGAGACGATGGGTTGCCACCCACAGCAAGAGTGGACACGAGTTTGATAGGTTTAGGAAAGTGCTTATAAGATTTTAAAATGAAATATGCGTACGTACTTTGGTAGATACTAATCTTACTGTTGTAAATTTTCAGACGCTAGGGTAAACAATGTAGCCTTTACCATAAGCCTAATTTACAATTTTGCTGTATAACGTGTTCTAACCAAGCATCAAGAGCTTTACGTAAATTGATCCTTAGGAATGGTAAGTGGATATCATAATTATATTTAAATGAAACGACGTTTCTCATGCATCTTAGTAATGCAATATTGCTGCTCGGAACAGTGGATTTTTAGAGAGGAATAAATTATGAACTTGTAACTAATGTTCCACGGTGCAAATTTAAGAAACGGGAAATTACATATAACGCAATGTTGTATATAATGTAAGTGTTAGAACAAACATAACCACAGAGTTTCTTGATTCAAAATCCTTCCAATGGACCTCAAATACATCTTTGACAAACGTTTTCTCTAGTTAGCTGTGCTGCATGTAAAAAAAAAATCTTTGAAAGTTCCATAAGAAGTGCTGAGCGACTTCTAATGCAATAATTAATTCAACTGTAACTGTGCCATTTGTAATGAATGCCCGATTGAAGTCATTAAGAAGCTGTGTTTAGCTACACATGGACACCAACTTTAAACAGAAATTATATTATGAATTAATCGAATGTAACTCTAAACTTCATTTTTATTAGTACAGACATTCTTTCAATAACCAGGTGAGTGTATTAACCACATTATCGAAATACATTTGGTTCTTGAAAAACAGTCCCTCGTGCATTTAAAATCACGTGGTCATTACTGGAATTTACTCCATCGTGCATGTACAGTAGTTTTCGGTAAAGTGAGGAACTGCTATCTTGCCCCTAAATTTTGTATGTTTGAACTTAAACTCTCAGCTTTTAGTAGCTTGCATTTTTTACCTTTATAAGCATTCAACCGCATAATAACATGACCATTTAGAAATTGTCGAACACCTATGCATCATGTGGTCATTTCTTGTTATCCTCATTCTAGGAATTTCCCTATAAATGTTTGTGCATATTAAATATGCACCAATAGATAAAAAAGAGTAATATATACTCATCAATACTAAAGAGTAGGTGTTATTTATGGTTGTGTGTGAGTGTGTATATGTGTGCGTGTGTGTGTGTGTGTGAGTGAAAAACGAGAAAAAGAACTGAAAATACGCGAAATTCTTATATATATATATATATATAAAGATACAAAGTTATGTTATCACATAAAAATATTTTCATATAAAAGTTTTACAGTAAAAATATCTGTATATCTTGTATATGCTTTCACAAGGTGAGTTTTACACGAACGCACACATACTCATTAAGAGAGGTAATCACATTTTACAGAAAAGTTTTCTCGTAAAAAAGTTTTCTCGTAAAAAAGTTTTCGTATATATATATATATATATATATATATATATATATATATATATATATATAAATAAGTTTTACTGAATATGTTTTAGTACATGCTTTAACCAAAGAAGTTTTTTCTGGAGGAGAAAAATTACGTTTTCTAAGCAATTACGCTGTCATCAGCTTTCCAAACTTTAATATATGTTCTTCAATATACTTTTAGCCTATGTATATATCCATACATACATAAATACATACATACATACATACGTGCATACATATATATGCATAAGAATACATACTTAAAGCAAAACATACAAATCTGCACACATACATGCATACAAACAAAAATACCCTGTTGTTGATGTTGAAATTCCAATGAAAGAGCCTTGAATCTAGGTTAGAAACCGGCTCTTTCTCTATTGGCAAGAAATCTTGAAATACAACTGAACGACATACATACATACATACATACATACATGCATATATATACATATACACACATACATACACACACACTCATACTTACACACACGCATACACGCACACACACACACACATACACACACACATACACACACACACACACATAAACATACATCTTAGTATACAAGCAAGAGAAAATTAGTACTCAGTATCATATAGTAGCGTTCATTGTCATTTTATTTGAATCTTAAGACCCACCTCAACGCTACTCTGAGTGTCTCGTTCTAGTACCCTGTAATGTCCGTGAAGGTGACTCTTATGAAATTTTATTTATATATATATATATATATATATATATATATATATATATATATATATATCAACAAGTCGTACACTGATTTGATATGATCGAATTGTTCAACCATCATACAGACATCATGACCGCTTCCTCGTTCTCGAGTGTAGCCATCGCCTGGATCGCTTCAGAATCGGTCTCAAATGTGAGCGGTATGGATGTGGCTTTTCAGGCCAGCAAGTAAGTAATCTACACTATTTTGTACAGAATTTGCATACATGATTGTTTCCAACAACATGAGCCCCTCGTCGGTTATCATGTGACGTTTCAAATCCCCTGCTGATAGTCAAAGCTTGCCGCATTCAGGGTATGTTTTTACAGAGTGTATGGTATTATCCAAGTCAGCTCTCATTACATGACCACTTTTCTACCATTCAGCCGAAGCAGACGATTCGCTAGATCGTCTGCTTCAGCTGCTAGAGCAGACGATTTGCTAGAGCAGATGATCTGCTAAAACAGGCGATCTGCTAAGGCAGACGCTCCTATATTCATCGCACGTCACTTCACCTTGGTCACCTACATTTTCCCGAAATATCACATTCACACCATTTCTAGAATCTCTCTTCAGCTTCTCGTGATTTCTTCGAGCTATTCCGATTTTTTTCTTTTCGGTCGTATTCTGCTTTCCTCCATTTTGCCCGACCAGTTGCAATTTCGTCCCATTTCTTTTCTGTTAGCTTTCTTTCTTCAAATATGTTATTACACAGTCATTGAACCTCATCTTGGGTTTATGCGGTAGATGCTTTCTGTTCCTCAGCTAGAAAAGACACGGAAAAGACAAGATGGTCACGGCTAGAATGCCTTCGATTATAGAATAAAGGTGTGCTCGATCAGGACTAACCTGGGGATAAATAATGTATACACGATAAGAAACAAATACGAAAGCTGCTTGGTTGTAACTCGACTAGGAACAAATATCAGCCAAAAATCCCTCTCATCTCTCATCCGTAACTCTTTGCCTGTCCTAAGCATTTCATATGTGTGTCCTAAACGTCGATATTTGTTTTTAGACCTTTAGTTAGCCCTTGTTTCATGTTCTGGGTAACATAAAGCTTTCCTTTCATAAGTCTTAAGTTACTCTGGTGAGCAAAGAAAGAAACAAAGAAAACGTGTATCATATATGATGCTTGGACATCCAGGGAAAAATGTCCTGGATATCAAATGTAATACACAGGGCAGACAAAAGGTTAAAGACTGGAGGGATATATTTGGTAATATAGCCCCAGATATGCCTGAAAAAAAAGCAAACAAGATGACCATGACTTAGGTTGCCTTTGATTGTAGATGATGGAACCTCTTGGTCAGAATTGACTGGGGGCTTCACAGCAACAACAATCTATTAATCTACATCCATTACCTCTTTTTTTTCCTCAACTCTTCACATTAACGAATCAAATTACCAACGATATTTAATGAGTCCAATGCGTACATCAAAGAATCACAGACGTGTTGTAATAAAAACAGAAAGAGATAATGAGACTGCGAAGCTTTCGGTAGGGAAAGACAGATAATGGTAGAAGAGATAGAGCCAGAGAGAGAGAGAGAGAGAGAGAGAGAGAGAGAGAGAGAGAGAGAGAGAGAGAGAGAGAGAGAGAGAGAGAGAGAGCCAGAGAGGGAGATAGAGCCAGAGGGAGAGAAAGAGAGAGAGAGAGAGAAGAGAAAGTAGAAAAGGAGAAGGAGTGATTGTCTCTTTTCTGCTATTTATCTTTTGTAACCTTTGCAGAGAATAGTATTCGTAACGCTTCCTGATTTAGCGGCCTACTCTACTAACTTTTGATCTGCAAACGTGTGTGGTGGGGTTACACAGTAAGCAGACAGTCTCCAACAATAACTAGATAGTTATGAGTTCCGTTTATTAATGAGCTTTTACTCACATATTCGGGACTGTTCAGCTGTTCTGTTGTTGCACACATTAAATTTCTTAGAGCGTATCCAAAATGAGGCCATCCGTCTGATTGGCTAATTTTCGCTTACCACCATTCTACCATAAGCATTGCTTCGCAGTTATGCTATTGTTTCCTTTCTCTGCCTTTTGCTAACAGTTTCCTTCTGCTCCCTTGAACTAACAAGTTGTGTAGTTATTTCCTCGAGGCAATTAGGAAGCCTCTATGTAGCAAGTTGATCTGCTAGAAATAGCAGCACGGTCTCTTTCAAACCATGTCCTACCGTCTTAATTGAATATGGTATTTATAACAAACTCAGTACTTTGTCTGGTAATATCCTATCCAACTTGGTGGAAGACAGCAAATATATTTATGTATGTGTGTATGTATTTATGTAGACACACTCACACACACACACATGTGTATATATATATATAAACATTTATATAATACATATATATATCCATATATACATACATACACACACACATATATATACATACATATATATATATACGTATACGTACATACATACATACATACATACATACATACATGTGTGTATGTATGTATGTATGTATGTATGTGTGTATGTATGTATGTATGTATAACGATAAGCCATGTGTGTAACAACAAAAAAAGCAGACCTCAATACATTGAAATAGAGTACTAAGACGGTGAATCCGTTTTGCATAAGTGACGCATTGTTTGCAACCGCCGCTAGAAATTAATTTGACGTGTTAAGCAGTGAATATTGAATGTTACATCATAATATCATACCGTAAATTTAAGTCTTTGACTGACACTGGGCGTATATAAATTGAATTAGATTAAATGTTTTGGACAGATGTACGACAGCCAATCGTAAATAACGTATCTCTGATAGATACTTTAAGTAATTATTGATACACTAATAAATGAATAAATTAATTATTGGCGTACTGATTACATACACAGACATATACACACATACACACACATGCACACACATACACAAACTCACACAAATATATATATATATATATATATATATATATATATATATATATATA
>NC_068983.1:6872836-6873198 GCF_001194135.2 Octopus bimaculoides | reverse complement strand
GTGTGTGTGTATATATATAAGCAGATAGATAGATAGATAGATAGATAGATAGATAGATAGCGATATTCCCATTCATAGAAGTTGGGTAACAGAAGAAGCTATACCTCAAATCTTTCATTCATTTCCAAGAATTTGATAAAAAGATAGTGCCAGTAACCATTAAGAACAATAGAACAAACCAATTAAAGAGGATTATGTAAAACGTTGATTCTGAAGATCTAGAGGAATTATAGATTCTTGTGGGGACAGTTTATCTAAAGAAGAATTGCAGCCAATTCGCAAAACAAAATATCTAAAATTAGTCTGGAGACCTTAGGTCAGAGTCAATTACACTAGTATCAACATGTATATAATACATATAT
>NC_068983.1:6871267-6872736 GCF_001194135.2 Octopus bimaculoides | reverse complement strand
ACATACATACATACATATATACCTTTACAATAGTATCACCATAATTAAGGTAGCAGCGGTCCACTTTATTGAGAATGACCCTACCTGAAGGCTCAGCAGTGGTTCAAAAGAAAGGTGATTTGAACGTGATAATTTCTTATTTCTTTATTGCCCACAAGGGGCTTAGCACAGAGAGGACAAACAAGGACAGACAAAGGGTTTAAGTCGATTACATCGACCCAGTATGTAACTGGTACTTAATTTATCGATCCCGAAAGGATGAAAAGCAAAGTCGACCTCGGCAGAATTTGAACTCAGAACGTAGCGGCAGACGAAATACCGCTGAGCATTTCGCCCGGCGTGCTAACGTTTCTGCCACCTCGTGAGAAAAGATTCAAGGACGAAGAGCAGCAGTTAATTTGCACAACGGAACATCCGAAATGAGTCTGGAGACCCTAGTTTAGAGCCAGTAAACACCAAAAAGAACTCTTAAAACACGAATTCCTCAATAACAGAATTACCAAAATTAAGAATACTAACGGCCCACGTTACGGAAAAAGACTCTGCCTCAGAGTACAGCACTAGCAAAAGGAGGTGTTTTAGACACGATACCTTGCTTCTGTGATTTACTTCGTGACAAAAGGTTAAAGAAAACGCTGACAATATTAATGATAAAACAGCGTGGTGTGAGAAAGAAGCATAGCTTCAAATTTTCTTTCTTATATATTATCTTTTATTCACAACTGCTAAGATAAGAGTTTGTAATTTCATGATAATTTTAGATTACAACGTATAACACCACATTGTGTGAGGTCATTCAAAATTATTAAAAGCTTTGAAAGTACAACAGTAAGCCTCTGGATTTTTTTCAGCATTTAGCGATGTTTATCATCTCCATCTCCGTTCGTAACACTGTTGAAAATAATATTTCAAGCACGTATCTCTATTATGCAATTTATGTCATGTTATTAAGACCCCCATGCGGTTTCATTTAGTGCTGCCTTTTTGAGGAACATATCTTGAGCGCAAACCGATCTATTGCTGTGCGTGTACGCGTGTGTAAACACACACATGTATATATAAGGGATGTGTGTGTGAGTGCGTAACGTATGTTTTGTGGATACTCTTTACTCTTTTACTTGTTTCAGTCATTTGACTGTGGCCATGCTGGAGCACCGCCTTAAGTCGAGCAAATCGACCCCAGGACTTATTCTTTGGATGCCCGGTACTTATTCTATCGGTCTCTTTTGCCGAACCGCTAGGTTATGGGGGTGTAAACACACCACCATCGGTTGTCAAGCGATGTTGGGGGGGACAAACACAGACGCACAAACACACACACAGACACACATACATATATATACATGTATGCGACGGGCTTCTTTCACTTTCCGTCTACCAAATCCATTCACAAGGCTTTGATCGGCCCGAGGCTATAGTAGAAGACACTTGCCCAAGGTGCCACGCAGTGGGACTGAACTCGGAACCAT
>NC_068983.1:6866856-6868127 GCF_001194135.2 Octopus bimaculoides | reverse complement strand
TATGTATACATATATATATTTTAATATATATGTGCGTGTGTATGTTTATGTCAGTATGCGTATGTGCGTGCGTGTGTGTGTGTGTATGTGTGTGTGTATGTGTGTGTGTGTGTTGTGGAGGTATAATTGTTTATTTAACGTTTATCAACAGTTTGTTTACTTTATCATGAGACAAATTTGACAAGGATTTGTGAAAGCAATTTGATATTCGGTTATTTGTTGGCTTTGATTATCATTATTATTATTATTATTATTATTATTATTATTATATCAATTTTGGCGTATTTATTTATACTTTCTCCTCTCTTTTTCTCTCTCTCGTTCCTTTTCTTTCTCTCTTCCTCTTTAAGATTGAAAACCAAACGTTACTTTAATCCAATATATTGGTTTTTTGAACGGCGTGTTGTTCATGTAATATTTCAGACGGAAATTGCCGAATAGAAAAGCTATTACTCAAGCGCTGTTCGCACTGCCAGTCTGAATCCGCTGTACGTACTGCATTTTTGAATCCATCGTATGTATTGCGACTTTGAATCCACTGCATGTGCTGCGAATTTCAATCCACTGTACGTACTACGAGTTTGAATCCATTGTCGGACTTTCGATTCTGAGTCCATTGTACGTACTTTGAGTTGGAATTCACTGTACGTACTCGTGTTTTAATCCTCTGTGCGAACTACGAACTTCAGTCCATTGCACGTACTGCGAGTTTGAATCCACTGTACGTGCGGAGAATTTTAAACCACTGTACGTACTTCGGGTTTTAAACCTATGTGCGTACTTGGAGTTTGAATCCATTGTACATACTGCGAGTTTGAATCCACTGTACGTACTGCGAGTTTTACGTACTACGAGTACGTACTGCGAGCTTGAAACCGCAGCTGACTTCGTCTTCTCTAATCGCCTTCAATTATGATTCCATTCACATCCAGGATACGTTCTATAGATTCTAAATCGACCACAGTAATTAGCAGCCACTTTGTGTCTCCGTTAAAGCGTCGCCCGGGGTGGACTTGCCCCCTCATCCTTCTCCTCGTAAGCTACTACTTACATAAAAACAATAAAAATATTAATTGAATGATAAATCGATACATATAAGTAGATTATCATTAATTTTTTTCAAGGTAGACGTTATTGTCTACCGTTTCCCTGCGTGTGTGTGTGTGCGTGTGTGTGTGTGTGTGTGTGTGAGTGTGTGCGAGTGTGTGTGTGTGCGTGTGTGTGTGCGTGAGTGAGAGTATGTGTACGTGTGTGTGAGAGTATGTGTGTGC
>NC_068983.1:6865641-6866681 GCF_001194135.2 Octopus bimaculoides | reverse complement strand
GTGTGGGTGAGTGAACGTGGGTGTGGGTGTGTGTGTATGTGTGTGTGTGCGCGTGTGTATGTGTATGTGTGGGAGTGTGGGGGTTGTGGGTGTATATGTGTGTATGTGTATGTGTATGTGTGTGTGTGTATGTGTGTGTTTGTGTGTGTATGTTTGTATGTGTGTGTATGTATTTATGTTCGTGTGTTGTGTGTGTGTGTGTGTATGTGTGTGTGTGTGTGTGTGTACGCGTGTGTATGTAACCGTTCGTGCTCTTTTCTTTTCTCTGTGTATAAACCATCCGTCATTTTGTGCTTCGTCATCGTAACGTCCATCAGCCGATGCCTCTGTGGAAAAGAGACACAATGTGTTAGATAGGAAACATTTTTATTCATAGCTATTTTGTATGCATTTTATCTATTCTCTCACTGACCCGAATGTAACGGTCGGAAAGAATAGATAAAACAAAGATGTAGCCTCGTTTATCATTGATTCATTCATCACGGATTCTGAATAACGCGGTACGGTCAATAGCGAACCATTAGGTGCTTATCACGGACTGATCTGTGGTAACGCGGGTCGGCAATCAGTGACTACCGACAATGCTCAAATACCTAAAGTCTACTGACTCACGCTTGCGTTTATATGAACGCATTGGGAAGCTGCGTGTTTTTTATACGGATTCACCTACTTGTACCCATCAACATAGGAGAAGTAAACGGAAAAGATACAAGGGCGCCCGATCCTAACAAGCGACAGTGAAGCGTATCTTCTACACGATAAAGCAGGGATCTCCTAATATAATAATGAGCATGGTATTGTTTATATATTTGTATATATAGACGCAGACGTGGCTGTGTGGTAAGTAGCTTGCTTACCAACCACATGGGTCCGGGTTCAGTCCCACTGCGTGGCACCTTGGGCAAGTGTCTTCTACTATAGCCTCGGGCTGACCAAAGCCTTGTGAGTGTGGATTTGGTAGACGGAAACTGGAAGAAGCCCGTCGCATATATGTATATGTATATATATATATGTGTGTGTGTGTGTGTGTGTGTGTGTGT
>NC_068983.1:6863242-6865308 GCF_001194135.2 Octopus bimaculoides | reverse complement strand
ACGTGGCTGTGTGGTAAGTAGCTTGCTTACCAACCACATGGGTCCGGGTTCAGTCCCACTGCGTGGCACCTTGGGCAAGTGTCTTCTACTATAGCCTCGGGCCGACCAATACCTTGTGAGTGGATTTGGTAGACGGAAACTGAAAGAAGCCTGTCGTATGTATGTATATATATATATGTATGTGTGTATGTGTTTGTATGTCTGTGCTTGTCCCCCCAACATCGCTTGACAACCGATGCTGGTGTGTTCATGTCCCCGTAACTTAGCGGTTCGGCAAAAGAGACCGATAGAATAAGTACTAGGCTTCCAAAGAATAGGTCCTGGGGTCGATTTGCTCGACTAAAGGCGGTGCTCCAGCATGGCCACAGTCAAAAGACTGAAACAAGTAAAAGAGTATATATACACACACACACACATACGCGCACACAATGGAATTCTTTCAGTTTCCGTCTCGCAGCGCCCGGAACCATTTGGTAGGGAAGCAAGCTACTTACCACAGAGTCACGCCTGCGCTTGTTTTCTTTTTTGTGCTTTTTACGGAACTCCCCGTGGTAAACGAGGATAGAGGTACAAATAATATATAGAGGTACTTGGTAGATGGAGTGGATTTGTGAGAAAATAATAGGAGCTAAGTGACGTAGAAGGGGACTAAAAGAGAAGAAGGAAGAAAGGAGAGAGAATGTATTTGCAGTGTGTTTGTGCGCGCGTGCATGTGTTGTTGGCACGCCGTCGCTTACGACGTCGAGGGTTCCAATCGATCCGATCAACGGAACAGCCTGCTCGTGAAATTAACGTGCAAGTGGCTGAGCACTCCACAGACACGTGTACCCCTTAACGTAGTTCTCGGGGATATTCAGCGTGACACAGAGTGTGACAAGGCTGGCCCTTTGAATTACAGGCACAACAGAAACAGGAAGTAAGAGTGAGAGAAAGTTGTGGTGAAAGAGTACAGCAGGGTTCGCCACCATCCCCTGCCGGAGCCTTGTGGAGCTTTTTAGCTGTTTTTCGCTCAATAAACACTCACAACGCCCGATCTGGGAATCGAAACTGCGATCTTATGACCACGAGTCCACTGCCCTAACCAATGGGCCTTGCGCCTCCACGCGCGTGCATGTATACGAAGACGAAACGGAACGAAAAAGAGATGCTCCGAGGTGAGGGATTGAAAGTATTTTATGGACAAGACCCTTTATGTTAGAAGTCAAGAAGAGATAAACATAAACAGGATTTCAGTGAGATGCTACGAAGTTAGGGATCGAATAAATCTAATGGATAAGACTATCTGATGTTAGAAATGAAGAAGAGATAAACAAACAGGATTTCAATGATAGAATATTATTATTACAGCTTTAAACAGCCAATGCATCGTAGAATATTGTGGTTCTTGAGAAATTTTTCTTATAAACGAACTTACTGGAGATGAGGTGAAAGACTGGATCAATAGAGAAAGAAAAAGCCCTCGGGGCGGTTCTGGTGTCTGATCTCACTTGATTCTACGAGACATAGGAGAAATGATACGAAAGACGACACATCAAAGAGTCTGTGAAGATTTCCATTCCTGCAGATGAAACAATCATCAAGAGAAACTATTTTCTAATCTTTTTTCATTCCTTTTCTTTCTTTTTTTGCCTTGTTTTATTTTGTATTGCTTTGTTTTCGTCCTTCTGCTTCATCGTAATTTTAGCCGTTTGAATAAAAACTTTTTTTTTTGCTAAAGACTAGAAGAATACGAATGATATCTATGGAATATAATAAAACCAGAACGAATATATCTTCAGGCGAAAGTAGACAACATTGATATGTTAATTTGATTTAGCTTCCTTCCACTGCATTGCTGTTTTCCAATATTCTGTACCTGGGTTACATAGATTTCCACCCGGCCGAAAAAATCATCGTCTGCTTCAATCGGATGACTAATAGATTCGTGTCACGAGAGTGAGGCTTCCTGGAAAATTGATCGCGCTTCTGTTTCTCAAGAATTCAATACCAAGGCTTGCCAAAACCCAAAAGTAACTTCTCTCTCTCTCTCTCTCTCTCTCTCTCTCTCTCTCTCTCTCTCTCTCTCT
>NC_068983.1:6861654-6862756 GCF_001194135.2 Octopus bimaculoides | reverse complement strand
CGTCATCGTCATCGTCATCATCATCACCATCATCATCATCGTCATCATCATCATCGTCATCGTCATCATCATCATCATCATCATCATCATCGTCATCACCATCATCGTCATCGTCATCATCATCATCATCGTCATCATCATCGTCATCATCGTCATCATCGCCGCTGCTGGTGCAATCACTCTGCCGTTACCATCCTAGCTACTATCACCGCCATCACTACCATCAACCCCCGCCGCCACCAATACCCCCGACATCAACAGCACAACGTGTAACGCCAGCGTCACCACCAACACCACTAACGCCAACACCATCCATCAACAACAACAAAAGAACACCAACGCCACCCCCACCACCACAACCACACACCAAGAACAACATCCTTTGAAACACAACCAGCATCAGTGTCACCATTACCATAATGGTAAATGCACATTTATTGGTTGTTGCTTCGTCAGAAAAGTCAATGTTTTGCAACTATGGCTGTGCTAAAACCAGGGCCCGTGATTTAGAACAGGAAACAGGGCAGAGCCGTCTTCAGAGGTGGGCACGTACTCACACACACACACATATGAACCTACACCGAAATATAAACCAAATACCAGCGATGTAACGGAACAGAATATATGGCGACCAGGTTACAAAATATACAAGGAAAATCTTGGATAATTAATACGAGTTTGTATGTAATATTTATTACGAAATAAAGCAAAAATGAATATGACGGTGTGTGTATGTGTATATTGCACATAGATGTGTGTGCATGTGTGTTTGTGTCTGTGTGGACGTTAGAACATTAGAACATTGCAATTGTTCCAGTTTCAAGACATTTACAGGAGAAATACTATTCCAGTTCATGTATACACAAACACACACACACATACACACATACACATACACACACAGAGTTATATGTATGAATGCGTGCATGTATGTATGTACGTATATATATATATATATATATGCATATGTATATGTATATATATGCTATATATACATATATATATATATATATATGTACACACATGTATATACATACATACATGCATACATACGTAATGTGTGTGTGTGTGTGTGCTATATATCAATATATATCAGTATATA
>NC_068983.1:6857192-6861217 GCF_001194135.2 Octopus bimaculoides | reverse complement strand
TCTCTCTCTCTCTCTCTCTCTCTCTCTCTCTCTCTCTCTCTCTCTCTCTCTCTCTCTCTCTCTTTCCCTGGTTTTATTTCTAGTTATGTTTGTAAGTAAGTGTAATGTTTCTCTCTCTTCCTTCTCTCTCATCCACTCTGTCTGTACTGAGTGCGGGAATGCACGCGTGTGTGCGTTTGCCTTCAGTGCTAAAACGTACAGTCGCCAAAACAGGTTGAATGACCAGTCAGTCGTGCCACATCATCAGCGTCCAATTGTACGCATTTGTCCTCTCACCGAGTAGAGGCAAAACTAAGAGGCGTTCTTGAAGGAATCAATGACAAAAATCATAACTTGAATAGCAGCGTGACAGATGTTGTTTGTTTTGCTCACTTTTCCTCTCTGTCTTCCTTTTATCTTTTTTGCTTTTCTTAGTCAGAAGAGAAGTGTAGGTCGCACGGACTAGTGATTAGCGACTTGCACTGACGATCGTTAGATCGTGATTTCGAATCTAGTACAAGGTAGTGCCTTGTCTTTTTGATCGAAACACCGCATTTCACGCTACACCAGTTCACTCAACAGTAAATGAAGTCCAGTAACAACTAGTGTTCATGATGTTCAATTTGTTCAATGTGTTCATTGTGTCTATGGTGTTCATGGTTTTCATGATGTTCAATGTGTTCATGGTTTTCATGGTATTCATGGTGTTCAAGATGTTTGTGGTGTATATGGTGTTTATGGTATTCATGGTATTCAAGACATACCATAAACGTGAGTGCTAAATCACGGTAGAAGAGGCTATGGCTTTGGCATTTGAAGAACTCGCCTTGATTGACCGGTGAGACTTCTTGTTGCTACTATATAGTTTAATAAAGATTGCAAGTGGATGTGTGGTAAGAAGTTGGCTTCCCAACCACACGGTTCCGAGTTCAGTCCCACTGCATGGGCCAAATCGACGTTAGTACTTATTTTTCTTAAATACGTCTTTTGATCTTTCGCCTCTCTTCTGCCGAACCGCCAAGTTATGGGGGCATAAACAAACCAACAGCAGTTGTCTAGCATACACACACATACACATACAATATATATATATATTTAACACACACACACACACACACACACACACACACACATATATATATATATATATAAAAACAAGTCATGCCTCGAAGTATTTGACATTTAATTCATATTTCGTTATTATAAATCGATTAAGGCGGCGAGCTGGCAGAATCGTTAGCACGCTGAACGGAATGCTTAGCGGTATTTCGCCCGTCGCTATGTTCTGAGTTCAAATTCCTCCGAGGTCGCCTTTGCCTTTCATCCTTTCGGGGTCGATAAATTAAGTACCAGTTGCGTACTGGGGTCGATCTAATCGACTAGTCCCCTTCCCCAAATTTCAAGCCTTAGCAGAAAGGGTTATCATAATTATTATTCATTTTGTTCATCATTTACAAGTATCTGTGTATTCATTATGATTTTATTTATTTTATTCAATTTTAGAATAATTGAAGCATATCTTTGACAGTTTCGGAGCATATCGAATTTATTGGTGCATCACTTTTGCCCCCTCCCCATGTATATCTATATATCTGAACATCTATATCTATGCCTATCTATCTATCTATATATATATATATATATACTCACACACACACAGAGATAGATATACATACATACATACATACTTATATACATACACACATATATACTTATACACTGTTTGATTCTTTTATTCTTTTACTTGTTTCATTCATTTGACTGCGGCCATGCTGGAGCACCACCTTAAAGGATGTTAGTAGAAGAAATCGACCCCATGACTTATTCTTTGTAAGCCTAGTACTTATTCTATCGTCCTCAATTGAGAAACAAATGGAAAATAAGACAAGTAACATAAAGAACGACCCTTCATCAGTTGTCGGCTGTTCATCTACCCCTCATTTCGAGCAATTAACGACAATATGAGGGTTCGAAAAACAGTTGCTCCTGCGAACCAAAATAAAATTGGGTATTTGCGGCACGGTGGGCTTCTTTCAGTTTCCGGCCACCAAATCCCTTCGCAAGGCATTGATAGGCCCGGGCCTATAGCAGAAGGCACTTACTCAAGGTACCTTGCAGTGTAACTCAATCCGGAACCATGTGGCTGGGAAGCAAACTTCTTACCTCATAACCACTCCTATATTAAAATCTGTTAGCACACTAGCTTAACTCTTTGTTTTCCATGCAGACGGTGTCTCCGAGTAACGTCTGTAATAATGTGTTTTAATCTCAATAGTGTCATTAATTTTCTTTGTCTTCCTCTATAGTCATTTAAATTCGTTTTAAACTAATTGAATTACATTAAGGTATATCATAGCATAGCGACTATATAACTAATGTCATTTTATTTACGACCAGTGCAATGATATCAGACCTCTGTATATGGAGAAATAAATATGTATGTATATGTATATATGTGTGTGTATGTGTGTGTGTGTAAACATATATACATACATACGTACATACATTCATTCATTCATTCATTCATACAAACATACGCGCTTACAAATACATACGTGCACACGCACATACACGCGTACCCAGAAAGCACGCATATATACATATATACATGCATACATACATACATGCATACATACATATATACATATATATACATATATATACACACACACACACACACACACACACACACATATATATATATATATATATATATATATATATATATATATATATATATATATATATATATATATATATATATATTAGTCGTGCATTAACAGTATTTTATTTCAATGCTATTGAATATACCAACAGGATTTTAGTCAATACTGACTTTCTTTGTGTGCGCGCGCGCGTGTGTGTGTCTGTGTGTGTGTGTGTGCGTGTGTGTTTGTAGGTGTTTATATGTGTACCTATGAGTGTGTGTATACATACATACATACATGCATACATACATACATACATACATACATACATACATACATACATACATGGAGAAAGAAAGAAAGAAAGAAAGAAAGAAAGAAAGAAAGAAAGAAATAAAGAAATAAAGAAATAAAGAAAGAAAGAAAGAAATAAAGTGGGGGAAATGCAGCCACCTTGTCTTTATTATGTAGTCTCATGTTGGATAGTTAAACAAAGAATCAACCGAATTTGTTTCAATTCCGCCATGTGAATTCATTAGTTATTGAATACTCCGTTTAATTGTCAGAGGCGCTGATTTTAAACCTGTTGTTTCTAAGGCCTTCAATAAACTGAATAAACAAATTTGCACGCATAATGCATTCTTGATGTCTTTTCAATTAATATATTACTGGCGCGGCGTTAAGAGCCCAGCTGGTCACTCATTTCTTGTATACAGTGATGCTGTATATAAAGGGTTGTTTATGTTTGTCTATGCATAAAATATTGGTTTAAAATCTACATTTAATTTACATCTAGGCGAAGGTACAGACACAGACGTAGCTGTGTAGAAAGGAGTTTGCTTCTTAACCACACGCTTCCATATTCAGTCCCACTGCGTGATAGCTTGGGCAAGCGTCTCTTACTAAAGCCTCAGGCCCACCAAAGCCTTGTGAGTGGATTTGGTAGGCGGAAATTGAAGGAAGCCCGTCATGTGTGTGTGTGTGTGTGTGTGTGTGTGTGTGTATCTGTGTGTGTCTTTGCTTCAGTATGTGTGCCTCACCGCTTGACAACTTGTATTGGTGTGTTTACGTCCCCGTTATCTAGCAGTTCGGCAAAAGAACCCGTTAGACTGAGTAGCAGCTTTAAATTAAGTACGTACTGGGGTCGATTCAATCGACTAAAAAAACCCTTCAAGTCGGTGCCCCAGCATGGCCTTAGTCGAACAAATCGACCCCATGACTTATTCTTTGTAAACCTGGTACTTATTCTATCGTCTCTTTCTGCAGAACCGCTAAGTCCATGTTCTTGTCTTTTATGTTCTCGTTTCACATTTTGTTCACGTTTTATTTTTTGACGTCCTGTACTCATATATGCATGTATATATACACATATATATGTATGTTCATAAGTATATATAT
>NC_068983.1:6856561-6856908 GCF_001194135.2 Octopus bimaculoides | reverse complement strand
TATATATATATAAGTCTCGTCTGTTAAGTGCTCTCACTGCTAATGCTAAGAGTTACATATCTTCAAGAGGTCATTGATTCCTGAATATTTCTAAAGCTGTCTTTCTTATCACTCTTACACGGCACACAATTTTCCATACATTACATATACGTAATTCCATACATAATATACATACATGCAAACACACATACACACACACACACATACGCACACGCACACATACACACATTCACACACATACATGTACATATACACCTACCAACATACATACATACATACATACATACATACAGACAGACAGACAGACAGATACAGATGGGCAGACAGACAAATTGATAGATAGATAG
>NC_068983.1:6850999-6856551 GCF_001194135.2 Octopus bimaculoides | reverse complement strand
GGATGGATGGATGGATGGATGGATGGATGGATGGATAGTCAGACAGACAGACAGACAGACAGACAGACAGACAGACAGACAGACAGACAGACGGACAGACAAACAGATAGATAGATATAATTTCATTCATTACGTTACTTGTAACTACTTACACGTGATAATATGATTCAAAAAATTACGTAATATATAACTGCACGTTAAATAAATATAATTCCACCTAGTTAGTGCAGTAATTTCGTATATTCCATATATGGTATTATATTACGTAATGCACGGTATAAGTGGAGGCGCGTGGCTTAATGGTTAGAGTGCTACACTCCTGCTCGTACGATTGTGATTTCGATTCCCGGACCGGGCGTTGCGTAATTTTTTTTTTTTTGAGCAAAGCTCTTCATTTCACGTTGCTCCAGTCCAGTCAGCTGGGGAAAATGAATAACCCTGCCACGGACCGGAGTCCCGTTCAGGGGAAGAGTATACGAGGGGACGTTGAAAAGTTCCTGGATTTGGGTGAAAGAAAATACAGGAGGATCAGTTAGTTATGATTTTATTCAACATATCCCACTCTCTGATTTACACACTTATTGCAACAGTCCTTCAGCTTTTCTAAGCCCTGTAAAAGAACACGTGGAGGCGCAATGGCCCAGTGGCTAGGGCAGCGGACACGCGGTCGGAGGATCGCGGTTTCGATTCCCAGACCGGGCGTTGTGTGTGTTTATTGAGCGAAACACCTAATAGCTCCACCAGGCTCCGGCAGTGGGGTGGTGGCGACCCCTGTTGTACTCTTTCGCCCCAACTTTCTCCCACTCTTTCATCCTGTTTCTTGAGTAACGCTGCGATGGACTGGCGTCCCGTCAAGCTGGGGGGGCGGGGCACATACGCCATAGAAACCGGGAAACCGGGCCCATGAGCCTGACTAGGCTTTGAAAGGGCGACGTTTATCGTTTATCGTAAAAGAACATGGAAGGTTAGGCCTCCAACCAGGCCTTTCATGACACCCTTTAGGCCAGAAACTTTTCAGTACACCCTCGTATATTCCAGAGAAACCAAGAAACCGGCTTCTTACGGAGTAATGTGGACTAACCAGTGCATGAAATTACTCTAATTACGAGAAGCATGGCTTAATGATTAGAATATTGTGTCCTTGATCTTGTGCAAGGCTCTTCAATTCACATTGTTCTGGTTTACTCAGCTGAAAATGAGCAGTTTTCTCGTCCTCCAACTGTCACATACTTGATGTTCCACTGGCCAAAGAGTGTAAGGACCAAGAATGCATCTATGTCTACTCGCGACTACAGAGACACCTAAAACGATTAGTGAAAGCATAGTACTTACTGCTAAGTCATATTCGCTCGCGAGTGACGGCTGTACTTCTGATATAATGAAATTTTGTATACGAAAGAATATAATTCCATACGTTACATTCTATAATTCTATAATTAAAAGGTGATTACAAGAGTGTTCGACTTGCCGTCGTAAGTTCGAAGGTTCAATTTGTGTACCCCGCCGACAACATGTTGCGTCCATAAGCGGGGTACTTTGTTTCACGTTGCTCTGGTCTGAGTACAAACCGGGTGGAAGGAGTCCATTGGGCGCAGCCGTTTGGAGGCGGGGAATCTGGCGCAGCTGACTGGGTGTTCGGCCTGTTTTGGCGACAGTACTTTTTGGCGCGGGAGGCAAACGCACGCGCGCGTGCAAGCATATGCATACACACACACACACATACACACACACAGACACACACATATACAGAAGCATGCACACACAAGAGCACATACACACATACACACACATACACACACATTGTCACACACACACACTGTCACGCACACGCACATCACACACACACACGCAAGCGCGCACATACATACACATGCATGTGCGCAGAAATATACGCATACAGATTGAGAGAGTGAGAGAGAGGGGTGAGAGAGATATTATACATACAAACATAACTAGACGTTCACACACACATAGAGAGAGGGAAAGAGAAACAGAGAGAGGGAAAGAGAAACAGAGAGAGCGAGAGAGAACCAGAGAGAGCGAGAGAGAAACAGAGAGAGGAAAGAGAAACAGAGAGAGGGGGGAGGGAGAGAAAGGAGGAGGAGAGAGAAAGGAGGAGGAGAGAGAAAGGAGGAGGAGAGAGAAAGGGAGAGGAGAGAGAAAGGAGGAGGAGAGAGAAAGGAGGAGGAGAGAGAAAGGAGGAGGAGAGAGAAAGGAGGAGGAGAGAGAAAGGAGGAGGAGAGAGAAAGTTAGAGAAATATTAAAATGAGCGAAACATTAAAACATCTCATCTCAAATAAGCCAGTGTCAAATCAGCGACGCCAAAAGAGCAGCGCCGAAACATCTCATACACCTAGGTGAGATTTAGTGCAACTCTCCCTCCATCTGTTACACCCTGTATGTGCCGATAGATCAAGGATCAGGGGCTCGAGAGAATATCGATGTCTACTCACGACTAAGAGAGGAACCTATTACAAGTGACTAGTGTATGATACCAGTTACCCAAGGCGTACACGCTTGTGAATGACGGCTGGCAACAACTGTATTGTATTAAAATTTATGTTAGATTTGTTGGTTCAGTACGATAGCACAGTCTGCAACAACAACAACAGCAACCATACGCCACTGTTACATTACATTCTATATATTACATACTTTTCTAATTCCATTACGTGCTGTTTCTAACTCCATACATCACATAATATAATTTCATAAACTACGTAATATATGGTTATAAGTACATGGAATATATTACGTGATGTACATCTATATATTACACAGTTATCGCTTGAACGTAACCATTACACACTTACACTCACCAATTTCCCCTGTATAAATCCTTCATTCATTGTAATCACAAGTCTAATTGGTTAACATCTTCTGCATATAGTTTAGTTCGTTCATACGTGAGATGGTTATATTAATCTGAAGAACAGCAGAATTATTCATCGTTTTCATACGAATTCGCTGAATTCTGGGAGCCAATCTTTCATTTTAGAGTTTGTCTATTATTGTTCGTCGCTCTCGTATGGGTTTCATTTCAGAGTTTAGCTACGATTGAATATAACAAAATGTTGATTGCTACTGTCGCCGTCGTCTGCTATCGTTGCTGTTGTCTTTATGTTCGATGTAATGGAAGGCGCGTGACCTAATGGTTAGAGTGTTTCGATTTCTAGACTGGTTTGTGAGGTGTGTTCCTAAAGTAAAACACTTCATTTCACGTTGCTTCAGTCGAATCAGTTGCAACCCTGTAACCTGAACGACTCTGCAGCGGACTGGTGTCCTGCTTAGGGGCTTTGTTGTGATCTCGTCCTCTTACATGACATGGAAACCGGGCAACCGGCCCTACGACTCCTGGGTCTTGAGACAGTAATGTCCAAGGGATTTGCGTTATATATTCGATGTCGTCGTTGTTTTTGTCATCGGTGCCGCTGTCACTGGCACCAATTCTGCTGCTACTATTGTTTTTGTAACCGTTTAGCTGCTGATGTTCATGTAGTTTAGGCCCAGCAGTTTTCAGGCTCTCAAATTGACATGCGCCATCAAAATAATAATAATAACAAAAATTGTTTTGAGTTACCTGCCGTTTTTTTTTAAAGGAAAGTCACTCTAGAGTTGGCTCCCATGACAACACGCACACGCACACATGATGGCTGCCCCCTCGTTATCAAGTATGGCCATTGCACGAAGCTTACATACATACATACATACATACATACATACATATGTAGCGGTACTCAGAGTTCGAAATCGTGTTGGCCGAATACAGCATGCGGAAAAAAGGACAAAACAAGATGCACGGATCATTCGTAGCCAATTGCCTCTTCAGTCAGAGTCCGGAATGTCCATGTAATTTCACCCACTTATCTCCCATACTACTCGAAACCGGCTGGGCCAAGGACTCAGGCTAAAAGCATTAACCCCTTGGGCAAGGCAAATGAATGTACACATACAAAAACAAATAAGTAAACAACAGAAAGGAATATGGCTTTGCGATACTGTATTCTATCAATGATAATACAGTCACTCTTTCTGTTTAATTTTAAGATGGTGGCCCACGATGAAATCAGGTTAGCTATGGCTTTGACTATTCTCATTGGAACTTTAACGAGTTGAAGGGCTTCTAGCATCCATGAGTGGGGAACAGAGTCAAAAGCTTTCTTGCAGTCTAGCCACACTGAAACTAGGTTCCTCCTATGCACTCACACCTCTGATATCACAGTTTTGTTGATTAACAATAACATATGTGTGTGTGCGTGTGTGTATCTTTTAATCACACACACACACACACACACACACCTGTATGCATGTATGCATATATGTATGCATGTGTGAATGTATGTGTATATATGTATATGTGTATGTGTGTATGTATGTATATAGCTGTAAGTATTTGTACACACACGCACACACATACACCCCCCCACACACACACACACACACACATATTGTGTTGAGTCAAATGTTTTGCAGTATTTTGGTAACCTATTTGTTTTATTCGTCAAGTCACAACAGAAATAGCCTAGCATTCAAAGTAGAGGCCATCGTGTTGCGTCGTCTGAAACCACTTTTCTGCCAGTTTTTTTTTATTTTTTATATACCACGCTGATGTCAGTTCTTGCCCTTCGAGGAGAATAATGACTCCTTCACTGAAGCGTCCACCTCCACTTGGTTGATGAAGAATTGTGAGCTCGAGAAGAGAACCATGGTTCGAAACAAGTAATAATCGGAGGGAGCTAGGTCCAGACTATATATCGGTTGCGGCATCAGTTCGATTCTCTCACGTTCCTTGAGTTTGTTCCGGGTCGTTCGAGCAGTATGAGGTCTAGTGTTGTCTTACTGCAGAAGAGCTCCCTTTTCGTTAACAAATGCCTGGTGTTTTTTGCCGCAAAATAGCATACAACCGTGCGATGCTTTGTTTGCTTGGATCTTTCTGAGTGCTACTCGCAGGATTTGCTTTTATGGCTTAGAATACGGCCTCGGAATCCAAGGTTATAGGCTTCCATGTTTGAGGTTCTTCCGACCCGAGCAAAATTTCGTTTCATTTGATTGCTGTATTTAATCAACTTTTGCGCAACAAATGTTTTTGGTTGCTTCCGTGGAGCTGTGGTTGCTTCCGTGGCGCTGTGGTTGCTTCCGTGGCGCTGTGGTTCGGTTCAAACTCGTAAAGCATAAGTTCCTGAATTATACAGCGTTGCACGTTTGTCTGTGCAGCTTTCAAAACACATACGGAGTGTAGCATTGCAGAACATGTCTGCGCACCAATTACCACGATACTATCAACCTCAACGGGTTCCTTCCGCGTCTTGAACTGCTTCAATCACGTGATGTACACCTCGCAAATTAGCACGAATGGAAATATTGCAAAACTTTTGACTCAGCTCAGTATATCATCCTCTTATGGACGCTAAATAACGATTATGCATACATATACACATACTGCTATACATACATACATACATACATACATACATACATACATACATACATACATACATACATACACATACTCATACATACATATATGCATGCACACACACACACACACACAC
>NC_068983.1:6847723-6850035 GCF_001194135.2 Octopus bimaculoides | reverse complement strand
GTTTCTCTCTGTTTTTTTTATTATCTCTATCTCTTTACATGTACTTTTCAGTTTTCTTTCACTGCCTCGTATAAAATTCCATCCCTCTCCCCTTCTTTTCCTCTCTCCTCTCGCTCTCTCTCTCTCTCTCTCTCTCTCTCTCTCTCTTTCTCCGCTGTCTTTGTGTCTCTCCTCCCATCCTCTCTCCCTCTCCTCCTCATCTTCCCCTCTCTCCCTCTCCTTTCTCACTACCTCTCTCCTCTCTCCACCTCTTTCTTCACCTAGTTTTTCGTCTCTTTACCTCTTTATATTTTTCACTATTATACACTCATTCATTCCACCCGCCCAATCCTGCCTTTCCTTCTCTTCTTCTTCTTCTTCTCCTTCCTCTTCCTCCTTGAAAATTCTTCAACCATCTCACTCTTTCTTTCTCCGTTTTCTTCTCTCGCTTCTCTCCCTCTTTCTTTTCATCCAATCAATCCCTTGTTACATAATATACAAACGTGTATGTATGCATACGTACAGACACGTTTTATACACGCATATGTGTGTGTGTACATACATACATACATACACACACACATAGATATATATGTATATATATACATACATATATGTATACTTTTTTGTTCTTTTATTCTTTTACTTGTTTCAGTCATTTGACTGCGGCCATGCTGGAGCATCGCCTTTAAGGGATTTTTGTCGGACAACTCAACCCCAGGACTTATCTTTTAGGCTTAGTTCTTATTTTATTGGTCTATTTTGGTGAACCGCTACGTTACGGGGACGTAAACACACCAATACCGGTTGTTAAGAGGTGATGAGGAGACACACACATATATATTATATATATATACACGACGGGCTTCTTTGAGTTACCGCCCACCAAATCTGCACACAAGGCTTTGGTCGGCCCGAGGCTATAATAGAAGACACGTGCCCAAGGTTCCATGCAGCGGGACTGAGCCCGGAACCATGTGATTGAAATGCAAGCTTCTTACCACACAGCCATTTATATATCTATATCTATAAAACTCAAAAATGTGTGTGTGTGTTCTTTTTATGCGTTTCCACATCTTTCATCCGATTTTGATGAAATCTTTTATTAAATGGCAATACTGATGCCTAGAGATACCCGCTTCTAGGAGAAAAAATCGACAAAACTGAAGAGAACCATCCACCCCCAATTTTTGCAAAAAAAAAATAGGCAAAGGTTACACGCGAGAAAACTTTTTACAGGAACGTCCGATTTTTATAATTTTCTTTCACTGCCTCGTATAAAATTCCATCCCTCTCCCCTTCTTTTCCTCTCTCCTCTCGCTCTCTCTCTCTCTCTCTCTCTCTCTTTCTCCGCTGTCTTTGTGTCTCTCCTCCCATCCTTGTTGCGACATTTCAGACAAATATTTTGGCACTGCCTTGGAGCTTCTGATTCCCAAGAAAATTACGGAAAACTGAAAAAAATCGCTTTTTCGCATTTTTGCCAAGTTACAAACGATAGAAAACTTTTTAACTGGAAAGTCCGACTTCCTTGGTTTTTATGGCTAAAACACCATCATGTAATGGTGGCTCTATCAAGTATTTGTTCTATGTCCAAAGGCATCCCTGGGCGACACAAATATTCAAAAACGTCTCACTGCTTCGATGGATTGCGTTCAAACTTTACACAGTATTTACTCATCCTAAGGATAACGTTAAGACACTCTGATATGCACAGAATTCATCCCTGTATGAACAACAATTGCGAAAAACTGAGTAGAAAACCAGGGTTTTTTGTTTTTGCCCTTAAATCCCTCATTTTTGAGCGAATTCGTTCAAATCTCACATGAACAGGACAGATGACTCAACACTGGTTTAAAACTATTTTTGGTTAATATTCTTTATTCAACTTGCGATAGATCTACGAAATACTGTGAAACGTCACGTTTTCGCATTTTTGCAGAGTTACACCCAAGAAAGCCGTTTCAAGGAACACAAATCTTTTGGGTTTTTTTTTTGCTTTTTGTTGCAAAAGAACCGCTAAGTTGCGTCATTTCTGGAAAGTGTTTGTTCATTGTCCCTGTGCATCCGGGTCCTATAGAAAACTACAAAACATGGACACTCCTCCCCCTCCAACAGCTTCACCTTTTTGCAGAGGGCTAGGTCTAGGTCAACCTTCCACTCTCACTCCTTTGCGTGTGGTAAGTAGCTTGCTTACGAACCATGTGGTTCCGGGTTCAGTCCCATTGCGTGGCACCTTGGGCAAGTGTCTTCTACTATAGCCTCGGGCCGACCAAAGCCTTGTGAATGGATTTGGTAGACGGAAACTGAAAGCCCATCGTTTATATGTGTATATA
>NC_068983.1:6843284-6847606 GCF_001194135.2 Octopus bimaculoides | reverse complement strand
TGTGTGTGTGTGTGTGTGTGTGTGTGTATGTTTGTGTGTCGGTGTTTGTCCCACCAACATCGCTTGACAACCGATGCTGGTGTGTTTACGTCCCCGTAACTTAGCGGTTCGGCAAAAGAGACCGATATAATAAGTACTAGGCTTGCAAAGAATAAGTCCTGGGGTCGATTTGCTCAACTAAAAAGGTGGTGCTCCAGCATGGCCGCAGTCAAATGACTGAAACAAGTAAAAGAGTAAAGAGTAAAGAACAAGATAATGTCTCTCTTCCTACGATTTAATAGAACGTAATACTTTATTTTTATTCGTTTGAGATAGAAGTAATTACTTTATTATTCAATGTAAAACATGGCGTGAAACTTTAAGTTCAGTTATAACTAAACACAATGATATTTCGGTTAGTATTCTAAGATAAAACTCTAAAAATGCATCGCGAAATGAATCAGCGCTATTTGCTGTCGTCGTAACATAACATGAATAGAGTTACGGTCTTGATAGATTATTTGTAATGGTGATACGAAGTGCATTCCAGAGTTTTGAAACTCTTTTAGGATAGGCAGTTGTGACAATCCTAGATTATTGCAATTTTAATATATTGTTACTATACCTAATAAGCCGGCCTGCTAACTTTTTATTTTTTTATTTCTATTCCAAATTGAAGGAGGCAGTTGTGATAGCACCAGCATGGCCGCAGTCAAATAACTGAATCAAGTAAAAGAAATACCTTATTAAATACTGGTTGTCACAGCCTCGTAAACGCTGCTTGTCAAAATTCTGTCTTTTGGTAACCAACAACTTGACTGAGATGGGCAGCAAATATGTACCTCGACTTTTCTGCAGTAGAGATCTTGCTCCCTGTGACTTCTGGTTGTTTCCCAAGCCGAAGGAGAACTTCGTGGGGCAGTTGTCTTGAAGACATTTATTTAAAAGATGGAGGCTGTCACAAGGATCTTAGACACCTTCACTTTGGAGGAGTTTTAAGGGTCATTCACGAAGTGGCTGGAACGCTACAAGAAGTGCATTGAAGTGAGATCTTACTTTGAAGGAGACTTCAATTGATGTCGGCTTGTTTAACTCTCCGTAACTAAGCGGTTCGGCAAAAGGGTCTATAGAATATGTACCAGACTTTAAAAAATAAAAATTGGATCGAATTGTTTGAATAAACCCCTCAATGCCGTGCTCCCGCTTGGTCGCAGTCTAGAGACTGACACAAGTAAGATATGATTTACTTTTTAATGTTGTTATTAACGATTAATCCCATTGGTTAAGGCAGCGGATTTGCGGTCGGACGATCGTGGTTTCGACTCCCAGACCGGGCGTTGTGTGTGTTTATTGAGCGAAAACACCTAAAGCTCCACGAGGCTCCGGCAGGGGATGGTGGCGAACCCTGCTGTACTCTTTCATTTCACCACAACTTTCTTTCACTCTTCTTCCTCTTTCTGTTGTGCCTGTAATTCAAAGGGCCAGCCTTGTCACACTGTGTCACGCTGAATATCCCCGAGAACTACGTTAAGGGTACACGTGTCTGTGGAGTGCTCAGTCACTTGCACGTTAATTTCACGAGCAGACTGTTCCGTTGATCGGATCAACTGGAACCCTTGACGTCGTAAGCGACGGAGTGTCAATAACAACAACTTCGAGGTGAATTCAGCTACAAAGAACAGTTTGTAATACATTAGGTTAAAAGCTATGGATTAAAGCGTTTAATTTTAAGGAAGAAAGTCGGGGACTGCTTTAGTATAATTCTGGTAGTAAGTCTATCTGGATTACAAAGATGCATGGTTCCTTATCCACAGGCCAAGGACTTTTAAACCTAATGTAGAATAGGCTGGTATTTATACATGAATTCGGTTTGAGACATATCGTTAATGAAGACTTATTTAGGGATAAAAGCGTTTATAGAATGTAATATTTCTATAGATCTCTTTACTCTGCATTAATCTTCAATCTAATACGCAGCGGGAGGGTCTAACTACATTAGATTTGAGATAAGACTTGATTACATAATCGATATTCTTTTCATCCTTACGAGACGAAACGTCAACTGTTTGAATGCAGTTCCCTGGTAAAAGACATTAAAAATTTTGCTAAACATGTCAAGCTTAGTGAACGATGAATATCTCTGAACATACCTCTGTTTCATTTCAAATTCCCTATGTACGTACGTTGATACATAACTTTGACTTGAATTTTTCCGCATAAGATGAACTGATGAGATATAAAGATATCGAAACGCGTGCTTGTATAGGACCAAAAATAAAAAATAAGTAAATAAATGAAAGAACAAAATGGAACTTTAAATGAATCTGAATGTTTATGCCATTCTTTATGAGGAAAACTAATACAGACGATGGAAAAGGAAAAGCCTCTTTTTGGAAGATGAATTGCAAAATATTAAACTTTAGCTGGATTCGAGCTTTTACATTATTTTTTTTTCTAATTTTTTTGGCACAGGGCCAGCAACTTTGAGGGGAGGGAACAGAGTTCAACTACTACCTATTTTTACCGACTCCAAAAGGATGAAAAGCAAAGTCGACCACGGCGCTATGGTTTTGTCTTTTATCTTTTATTAGTTTCAGTCATTACACTGCGGCCATGCTGGGGCAGTGCCTTGAAGAATTTTTAGTTGAATGAATTGACCCCAGTACTTATTTTTCAAAGCCTGATACTTGTGCTATCGGAAGCTTTTACTGAACCGCTAGGTTACGGGGACGTAAACACAACAACGGCGGTTGTCAAGTGGTGGGAGTAGGAACACACACACACACATACACAAGCACACACAGACATTCACGCACACATACATATATATACGACGGGCTTCTTTCAGTTTCCATCTAACAAATTCACTCGCAAGGCTAGAGTAAAAGGTACTTTCCCAAGGTGTTGAGCAGCGGAATTAAACCCGGAACCATGTGACTGGGAAAACGTAAAGAACCGGAAGAAATGCTGCTATGCACCTTGTCCGGTGTGCCAAAAAATCTGCCAGCTTGCCAATGTACATTACATCCAATAAGAGATATTGCTTGTACTTCAAAAAGAATTTCGAAAACTATTAAATTGTAGTTAGAGAAAGGTGATGCGTCATACTAAGTAAATGACAAGTGAAAGGTTAGACTACGTTTCGGGGCATTGGTGATGTATGCAAATTCTTATAAATTTCATAAATGTTTTCCTTTTTGTCTGAAGAGACATGCAACTCACTAGAATTGTACAAGTGCTTTAAGTCATTAAGTAAAGTATTTTGGGAGATATTTGAACAGTTTTTAAAAACTTTACCTTTGTAGCAAATAGCATTCCCAAAACCGCTGGTGAATAATAATAAAGTATTTTCGGAGATATTTGAATTAATTTTTTTCAGCTTCACCTTTGTAGTAAATAGCATTCTCTGAATTCGAACTTAGTATGTTTAAGTCAAAAACATTGATGAATAATATTACTTTATATAATAATGTCGACCAAAGATAATTGTCTCTAGCGAATGAAATTACTATACTTGGTAGCTGATCGAAAACGGTTTTGACCACATCCGATTATAACGGCTACTGGCACATTTTCCAACCAATCATCTTTGACGCCAGAGTTTGACAGGTATTGAGAGACAAAAAGTAATGTTTCTTAATTTACACACTTAGAAGTCTTGTGGCAATGTTCTTGAGCATATTATTAAAAACAAGCAATTCAGTTCGCTATGGAGATCATATGGCTTCCATATAGTCAATTACATATGGCTTCCACACACACAAAACCAACTAGTCCCTACCCAGATTAATACAAGTTAATCCTCTTTAAATATCTGCATCTAACTTGTAATTTATATATCTTTCCACTGACACGATTGTTAGCTTCTATGTTCATTTTAGTATGACCTTTTTCTTTCTGTTTCTTCTTACTTTAGCATCCCTCTATACAATACTAGTCGTAAACCAATGACTTCTAAAACAGCTCCCTTTCTCTACCCGAAGATAGAACAGATCGCTAATATATCAATTGCTACCGCTTGTTTTGCACACCATGCACCATCTATGCATCTGTTCTTGAAACGGCTGTAAGGAAGTTTTTCTGAATACCTATTTAATTCCTTCCTTCTTATGACCAATTTTCATGTAACATCAGTTTTAAATATATAAACGTCTTAAGGAGTCGGGATCCTGATAGGGCCTGCGAAACTTGAAGCCGCATGAGACCGAATCCACTTGTTTTAAATAACACAAGTAACTCCTACTAAATGTAGCGAGTGTCCTTTTCTTTCGTTTGTATACATGCAAGCATGCACACATACATACATACATACATACATACATATATGTATGTATGTATATATA
>NC_068983.1:6840550-6843230 GCF_001194135.2 Octopus bimaculoides | reverse complement strand
TATATATATAGTAAGAGAGAGAGATACAACATACATACGCGTACACACACATACACACACACATACTTATTTCAGCCATTGGACTGTGGTCATACTGGGGAATCGCCTCGAAGGGTTTAGTCGAACAGATCAACCCTAATACTTTTTTTAAAGTTAAGTACTTAGGCGAATCTTGATGTTGGTGTAGCCTCCAATATGTTCATATTTTTCTGAAATATTTTCTGTCGCTTTTCCGATTTTGCATTCGACATCTGTTGCAGCGTTACCACATTACAAAGAACACTGTCAAGTCTTCAGACAACATAACGATTTCCTCTGCTCGTTGGCCGACCTCTGTAACTTTCGCTTTTGTTCATTCTCGGTCTAGTCTTTCTTCCTCCTTTCACACAGGTGGTGTTTCTCTGAATTCTGCTGCTCATAATGCAAAATCATCAACGGAGTACTATACAAGTAGTCGAATATAATTAATTTATTTGGCTAAAAATCGTTAGCCGTCACTCTCGAGTCCACACTTCGTCGAGCGACAGCCAAAGCGGAACAAAATAATAACAAATGTAAATACAAAATGGCGGAAGAACAAGGTTTCCCATTGGTTGAACGAGTTTCGTGTTAATAATGTGTTAAATCTTGCATTATTAAGCAAAAATTTACTGTGTTAGATGAAAGAAAGTAACAGACAGCGGGGTAAGAATAGTGAACATATATACACACACAAATCAGGAATGAGCACACACACATACACACACATGGGATGGAGGCAACGATGAAATACAAAGTATTACATAATGTTACATGATACAGATTGCATGTGTGAGTGTATGTGCATGTGTGTATGCATGTGTGTGTTTGTGTGTGTTTCCGAGATTATGAGCGTGTGTGTAAGTGTATGTGTTTGATTGTGTGTGAGTGTGTGGGAGTGTGTGGGAGTTTGAAAGAGTGTGTGTACCTGTGTGTGAATGTGTGCGTGTGCGCGTGTGTGTGTGTGGTAAATTGATAATTATTTGAATATTGATATTCGTAGTTCCTTACTCTGTGTGTGTGTGTGTATAGTAATATGTATGTGAAAAGGTTGAATTATATTTCGTCCCTTTAATTTGAAGGATTCCAAAAAGTGATTTCTAATAAAGATTCTTCATATTTTGCTGGCAGCTTCCTGGCGTAAGTTTGCGAATATGAAAATAATACTTGTATAAGGTGTGTTATGTGAATTTATGAAAAAGTATCCCATAAAACTCAACAAATTTCTTAAAGATGGAGAAGAGAAAATGTTAAAATTTGAAAGAATTTTAATTCATGTATACGATCGTTTCAAACAGTAATCGTTTTTATGCAAATTCATGGTAGAATAATTAAATTAATTTGATTAAATTAAATTAATTATATATCACTGTTCTCCTAAGTGAAAAAAGTATAAACAAAAAAATTATTATTACAGAGAACTTGATAAAGGAAAGAGCAGAGAATAATTTCGTATATTCATATTTATCCTTATGAAAATTACGAGCATCATAATAAAGAATGTGAGTCTACTTATGTATAAATTAAAACTAAGGCAACAAACAGTTACTTGAAAATATAAGTGAAAAAAGTTTTATGAGACGTTCCCTCTATAGAAGAGTAAGTAGATAAGTAATTCAAACTCTAAATATGTGTATGTGTGGAAATTTTAACGGTGAGTGTGTTAAATTTCAAGGCACAATAAGAAAATGACTCTCCCCAGACACAACAGAATATGCTTCAACACACGAAATCACATAATAAATCTTGCAAACCAAATCCAAAAACGAAATATATATATATGATTGACCGTTGACTGAACACTATTCAATTTTTTTTCTCCGTGTTTTTCTCCTTGTCTCCGTATTCTTTCTGTTGAAGAGCGTAGCTCGAAACGTCAAAGACTTTCCGTATTCCCGAGCGTCAAACTAATATATACTTTTGTTATTTACACCACCTGTCCTCGTCTGTTGTTATTATTTGTATATTCTCCCATATATATATATATATATATATATATGTATATATATATATATATGCATATATGGGTACAGGACGTCACCAATAGCAAACAACATGAAATACGAAAACAAATGAATTAAATGCGCAAATAACGAGAGAGAAAAGACAAGAATGACCCTTCGTCACTTGTCGGCTGTCTATCTACTCCCCATTTCGAGCAATCAATGTGTGTGTGTGTGTGTGTGTGTGTGTGTGTGTGTGTGTATGTGTGTGTATTATCCAAGAAGCTGTGTTTTGTTTAAGACAACAAATTGTGTCATTTCAGCGTGATTTGGTTGTCATTTCTAGCATGTCATAAACCACATCGGGGTCGTGCTGTTCAATCGCTTCTGACATCCTCCCTCGCCTTTTGCATTACAATACACATCACAAGTATAAATGCGACGACCGTCTGAAAGTCAAGTACGATAAGTAGTAACCTTCTGGACGAAGTACATGGCTGAGTGGTCATTTATGCATATATATATATATATATATATATATATATATATATATATATATATACATATATATATATACACGTATATATATACATACATATATATACACATATATATGCATATATATACGTGTATATATGCATATATATATGTATGTATATATATATGCATATATATACATACACATATGTATATATATATGTATATATATATATATATAT
>NC_068983.1:6833889-6835976 GCF_001194135.2 Octopus bimaculoides | reverse complement strand
TATACATACATATACATATATATATACATACATATATACATACATATACATATATATATACATACATATACATACACACATATATACATACATACATGTGTGTGTGTGTGTGTGTGTGTGTGTGTGTTTGACGTAGAAAGATAGGCAAAGAATAACCGTATTATAGAAATCATTTTTTGTTTTTTTAAAGTTTTGGGATCCTGACCATAGAGGAAGTGTTATATTTCCGTTTTTTAATTGGACTTTCTAATATGCTGACATCAATTCAGTGAGGCTGCAAGAAAAAAAAAAGCTGTAATATATATTGATAAAAATCTATTTTGTTGCCAATGTGGACTTTAATCTGAATGGTAGAAATAACTGATAGAATGCTGGGTATATTCCAATGTTGGAAGTATCTCTCTGGCACTTTGCAACAGATTTATCACTTCGTTATTCTGATGCTACATTTTTATCGTTGTTCTTATTACTATAATCGTGTTAAGAGATGCTGTTGTGAAATTTTATCTCTTCGAAGAATTGATTCAAGAACACAGCTTCCATTTCCAAACTGGAACTAAGCTGTTGTTATTGTTTTTGCTGTTTTCTCTCCTCGGCACTCTTCTGCCGCTTCTACAACGGTTTTTGCTCCTTCTGAGTTCTTTGAATGCTATCTCTTCTCCCGAAACTACTTGATGGAACCGTTTCCTTTTTCACTCGTCACCATTTTTGATATCTGACCTCTCAGTTACGTGGCTTCAAATTATTAGGTATATGTTGTAAAATTTCATTATATTTTCACTGGGAATTGTACTGGCATGTATCTATATCTAATATGATATCAAGAAAACTAACTATTCTGAGGTTAGTGTTGACTATAATTTTCAAATTAAAACCTTTATATAAATCTATTAGTTTTCTCCCCTTAAATCTTCTTCGACATTCGTGCTATGTAATATTGATTTTAAATTTTAACACAAGGCCAGAAATTTCGGGGAGAATTGATAAGTCGATTACATCAACAACAGTGCTAAACTAGTTTGTATTTTATCGGTCCCGAAAGGCAAAAGTCGAAATTGGTTGAATTTGAACTCAAAACGTAAAGACAGACAAAATACCGCTAAGCATTTTACTTGGCATCCTAGCGACTCGGTTCTGCTCGCTGCCTTAACGTTATGTCATATTAAACGACTGTCATTGCAGTATATATACCCTGCAAAAGAATACATATAGATATAATTTAAAATGACAAATTAATTCACAAAGTTCAGTCTAGTCCTTTGATCCCATGTTAACATCAAAAGAATAATTACTAAACTCCAAAGAAAGAATTGCCATTTTTTCAAACCCATACTTTGTTGTCAAAAGTCAATAGAGATTTTCTTCCATGCATAATGATTTTAATATCGGATTCACTAATGGGAATATGGTCGTTGATGAAAGTTAATGCTTTTTGAAGTAAAGGTTTCGTAACGTAAGGGCAATAATCTATGATATCAAACTGGCTGGATTCATATTGCTGTCTGTTACATTGTTCATATTATTTCAGCCATATGATTGTGGCCATTCTCCATGATGTCTATTTAAAGCTTTATGCTTCATATTGGATTAATGAAAGAGGAACGATGTTGATCAGGAATTGTACTCAAATAGCATGTCTAAATCGTTTTTCAAGGAACTGACGTCTATAATATTTTATGTATGAATACTGAGAAATCGTTGTCCTTTGAAAAACCAGTCTGTTGCAGTGCAATGCTCTCATTCGCTGTTGAATCACTTTATAACTGAAATACTGTTGTTCCAAGATGGTAAACTGGGATCTTTTCTTACTTTTAGGGATTATTTTGGGGGAAAAAAACTTATTATCATTTTGTATCAGCTCAAGACCTATGAAGAAATTGGGTAAAAGGAAATTGTGTTGAAGCCCGTGAGATGTAGCGTAAGTTAAATTGAAAGTTACAACCTTGCTACAAAGCCTCTGCTTGAGGATTACATTAAAGATATATTTGTCTGGGGAATACTCAACCACTTGCACAATAATTCGCTGAACATTTGGTTCTGTTGACAGACCAACTGGAAGGATCATCGTCGAAGCCAAAAATTCTTGT
>NC_068983.1:6830760-6833148 GCF_001194135.2 Octopus bimaculoides | reverse complement strand
TATATATATATATATATATATATATTATGTATGTATTTATGTATGTATGTATTAATATATGTATATGGTAAGTGTCTTCACTAGAGAAACCACGTACATTTGAAAAATCATAGCTGTGATTTCACCAAAGTCTATTTTAAACTGTTGACGATTGTCAAGGCACGTGTGTTTATGAGCAGATGCTTTTTCGACTACAAACGCGACGGGTTACCAATATGAAATAGCTTGAGACGATTATGTTCACCTCAAAGAATATATGAGAAAACGGTTTGTGGAGTTGAGACTGAAAATGAAATTAATGGCTTCTGTAAGACAATCTCACCGAGTAAAATTCCCCTGAAAGCAACTAATATTTCATACGTAAACGCTAAAATCTTAATTTTTACTCCTGCTCTAAGCTACTAAAAAAAATTCATGCAGTTCCTCCAAATTGCAATTATTTCTATCCTTAATGAAATGTCTCTCTTCATAAAATAATGTCTAATTAATAGGTCACATGTTATATCATGCTGACAATTTCCAAAAAGAATGAAACAATATGATACATACATTATGTACATTATTTACATTTGACGGATATTTGTCCTCAACTTGTTTGTTGTTAACACAACGTTTCGGCTGATATACCCTCCAGCCTTCATCGGGTGTCTTGGGGAAATTTCAAACTTAGGAATGAGAACCCAGGTTCAAAATTTCCCCAAGACACCTGATGAAGGCTGGAAAGTATATCAGCCGAAACATTGTGTTAACAACAAATAAGATGAGGACAAATATCCGTCAAATGTAAATAGTGTACATAATTCCTCATCTCTTAAATGTAAAACTGAATAATAATAATGAAAACATCGAAAAATAACTTATGAATGAGAACCCAAATTCGAAATTTCCCCTAGACACCTGATGAAGTGAGAAGGGGACTAACAGATAGAGTAAGAGTCGTGAAAATTTAAATACATACCTTCTATAAAGTGAGCACAAGTGTATGCGTACGCCGCTATATGAATATATAAATATAAAAATGGAACAGAAACGCAATAGAAGACAATAAAAACAATTCGAACAGATAGACGTTACAAAGACAGACAAGAGAAACAACAATTAGAAGAACAGGCAAAAAAGACGGGTCATTCGTGGCCTTCATTCTTCAGTCAAGTTCCAGATGTCACAACAATTTCGGGCAGTTAAACTTGAGATGGTTCGATCTGGTTTCCCCCCAAAAAAAGTTTAAGCTAAGAGAATTAGACCCCTTTGTAAGAAAGCTAGCGAATGTGTACGGCAACAAAGACAAAAAGCGATATACACACATACACTTATATATAGATATATATATACATACATTCATACATACATACATACATTCATACATACATATATACATACAAACATACATGTGTTATATGATTATGTCTGAGCGTGCATGTATGCGCATAAGAGTGCGTGCTTGTTTCTCTGTGTGTGTGTGTGTGTGTGTGTGTGTGTGTGTGTGTGTGTGCATGGTATCCACTCTAGTGAACATGAATCACTTACAATCGGTCTGTTTAGCTGTCATAACCACTACCCTACCCATCGCTCCGTTAGTACACAACTTGAATCTCATTTGTAATTAATTTTGTAATCGGCAAGTTACTGTCAACAAAGCCAAGCTGTTATTCCACACGTCTCAATATGCACACTCTAATACACACACACACACACACACACACACACACACACACACACACACACACACACACACACACACACACACACACACACACACACACACGCACAAATAGACATACTCCATAATACATGGACGTAACAACTCATACAAACACATCGCTTAACACACACGCATGTCTCCGCACATAAACACATATGCACACACAGACACAAGTACACTCGCACACACACACGCGCACATACACACACGTTGACATCGCAATATATATAGTCATATGAAAACACATACAAGCATATACGCTGCGTCATTTCCAATTTTTTTTTTTTTAGGTGAAGTGAGTTAGAGAAAAATGGTGACGAGGAATCTATGTTGTTTGACTAAATGCCAATAAAGGCAATTACATAACAGACAAATATAATGAATGATTCAACACAGGTTCAAGTCTATATTAAACTCTGTTGCCGTTTTTTTAATTGACTACATGTAACGCCGGTGTTAAAACGCGGGTAGCTGATGAAGTAGAATGTTCTCTATGTGGCTTGTGTGTTTTCTCGTCTACGTTTTGTTTGCAATGTCCTGTACCCAGATATGCACCTATACATACAGGTGGATGTCGGTATGCACATACCTGTACGTATATATGCATATACTCATTTACCATTTGTTTGTATATGGGCGCAGGAGTGGCTGTGTGGTAAGTAGCTTGCTTACCAACCACATAGTTA
>NC_068983.1:6828143-6830067 GCF_001194135.2 Octopus bimaculoides | reverse complement strand
ATATATATATATATATAATCGACTAACCCTCTCTCCCAAATTTTAATTTTCAGGCCCTGTGCCAATAGTAGAACAATTTTTATTATTTCTATCTAGAATGTAGTATGTGATCTGAAGAAGTTTTAGTTCCTATTTCTTGCTGGTTGAACGGCTATATGATGCTTACCTTGTCTAAACTGAGAAATTATTCTTTTTGCTGTTGTTTAACCCAAGGTCAGCTCTGATCCGGCAGACGTATGATCAAAAATATTTCCACGTTTTGTGATCATCAATTTTTTTTTCTTTCTATTTGTTTTTCAGGCTTAGAATATCTAGGGCTACAACTACATTGTTATCATGTCTTTTGTTTATCAAAACTGTAGGATGTGAGATTTTACTATTATTTTTAGCAGGACCAAGTGAAAACTTAGTGACGCCCTCGTTGACTTGATATGGAGTTTGAATAAATAAATAGTCGGCAGAAAATGATTGTCTTATAATCCTTTCCTTTATTTTACCGTCTGAACAAATATTGAATTCTAGCTTTTCAACAAGGCCAGGAATGTGTAGAGGTAGTAGATCCATTTCTATCGATCCCCATATTTCACTGGTATGTACAGGCTGTAACATAACCCCATTAATCATTGACAATATTGTTTGATAGCTAACTTTTATTATAATTATCCTGTGTTGTTTCTTTTTCAGATAATAACAGCCTTGTCAATAAAATACGATCGATGATTGTTTAGTAATAAAAGTCAAACAATAAAATTTATTTGCTTCTCGTATTTTTTTTACGACAATTTACCAGGCAATCATAATCCGTTCTATTGGCACAAGCCGGAAATAAAACGTCAGTTCATAAGAATTCATAATTTTCCGAGCTAGAACAAGCAGACATTTATTTCTTCTCAATCACGTGACGATGATGTCATTAAGCTAGTTATTCAAGCCTACCAGCTTTTAGAAGATACTGAGACGCCATGTTCAGAAATTTCATGAGTTAGTTGGTAAAGAAGTTGAACATCTTACATAAGTCGCTACAACTCTCTTAGAGACGCCTATACAATGGAATGACTAAAGCTTATTTGTTTGGTGATTTTCGTTGTATTCAAAACTATCAAGCTTAACAACACAATGGAACCATGATGTCATTAAGCTATTCAAATCTACCTGTTTTAGTAATAATATTAATGCACCATGTTCAGAAAGTTCGTAGCTTCGCTGCTTGAGGAGTTGAACATCATACACAAGTTACTACAACTGTCTTAGCGACACCAAGAAAATGTATTGACGAGTAAATTATTTTTCTTGTTATAAGTTTCGTTGAATTCAAAACTGTCGAGCTTATCGACAAGCTTTTGTCATTTAAATGATGCCTTTATACAACCTTGTGGTAGAGGTGCAGTTCTTTCGTTATTCTCTGATAAAACGCCAGCGATTCAGTAAGGAAACGTAGTGACGTTTTCTAGAAGTGTTAAAACCATCAAAATAAAGTCTGTCAATGCAAAGACGTCACCGCAAGGCAATAGGAAAAAGAATCAGTATATGATTCTTTTATCTCTGGAATCACTAATAGTAAAATTCTTAAAGAATTATTGGTAGTAGCAGTTCTTAACCGTTAGGTTATTACTCCAAAAGTTTTGATGCTCAAACATGACGTCGATGATAATTTTTTTTTTTTTTTTTCTGTGCCAACTTTCTTGCAACACTGAAAAACGAAAACTTCAGAAGTATTTACACGACAATTTTTGGTATCAAGACGCACAAACAAAAAACGAAAATCTTCTTCAATCTTCAGGCGCAGGAGTGGCTGTGTGGTAAGTAACTTGCTTACCAGCCACATGGTTCCGGATTCAGTCCCACTGCGTGGCATCTTGGGCAAGTGTCTTCTACTATAGCCTCGGGCCGACCAAAGCCTTGTGAGTGGATTTGGTAGACAGAA
>NC_068983.1:6822992-6827911 GCF_001194135.2 Octopus bimaculoides | reverse complement strand
GACAACCGAAGCTGGTGTGTTTACGTCCCCGTAACTTAGCGGTTCGGCAAAAGAGACCGATAGAATAAGTACTAGGCTTACAAAGAATAAGTCCTAGGGTCGATTTGCTCGACTAATGGCGGTGCTCCAGCATGGCCGCAGTTAAATGACTGAAACAAGTAAAAGAGTATTAACAGTATTAATTTCGAAATTAGGAATGAGAACCCAGGTTCGAAATTTCCCCAAGACACCTGATGAAAGTTGGAGGGTATATCAGCCGAAACGTTGTGTTAGCAACAAACAAGATGAGGACAAATATCCGTCAAAATGTAAATAATGCAAATAATGTAAATAATGCACATTAATTCCTCATCTCGTAAATATAGAACTGTATCATTTAATAAGTTTTCGTAAAAATCTGTTTAGAAAAATAAAAATTGAGGGTTGTGGCATGGCTAGAGTATGTGCCACCCAGGGCAGACCTGACGATTGCACCCACCATATGCCACTAAAACTACACAGGAATTTACTTCAGTCTCAAACGTGCCCCGCCCATAAAAGAGTCAAGGACCGCCCCTATCCACCCTAGCTGCCCCATCCGCTCCTAGCTCCCTTAACACCCACCTTGCTTCTCTAGCTACACTACTGGCTGTGGGGTTAACTGTGCCATTGAAGTTATATTTATTTGTGAACTTAAGCTACCTACTATGATCGATAGAGGAGCCATCAAATTGTAAACCGTATAAAAAGCGTACAATTTGTTTTGTTTTGTTTTTCAAATAGAAAACCTCGAAGAAAATGTCCTAACTGCTGATGCAAAAATCTTACAAATACATAAAAGATACTCAACGACCATAAAACTTCGAGATAAAAGCTATTCTAGCATCAAATTGCAAATCATTTCCTATTGTGTGGAGTCAGTTATCCGTGGCAGAAGATTTTATGTTGAGACATTCAAAATGACGATTTTTTTTTTTTTGTTAGTTTAATGGTTCTGATGGAAATTTCATGACCAGTTGTCAATGTATCTTTTAAAACCGGAATTAATAAAAATCGGTTCTTATATTTGAATTTCTGAGTCACAAAGCAAAACCTTTTTCCACTTGGTCTCGAAGATTTGGAATCCAAGACAGAATTCATTGAAGAAGAAATCAATCTATTGCAACACATTGATATCATTGAACCAAGTCTTTCGGATTAGTGGAACCAGGAACGGAAAAAAGGAGATTTCTGTCGTACAGCCTATTAATACACCGCTTTCGACAATTACTTAATTTCCTTGATTGAGGAAAGGACTAATAATTTGACAAAATTTAACAATTTTTCTACACTTGATCTCCGACTTTCACATCATCAAAAACCACTTCTAGATTTCATAAGTATTCATACAGGTTGTGGCAATTCTGTAGGATTCTTGTAAGTTTTACAAATTGGATATCTTGTTTGATAAAAAGGAGTGGCTGTGTGGTAAGTAGCTTGCTTACCAATCACATGGTTCCAGGTTCATTCCCACTGCGTGGCACCTTGGACAAGTGTCTTCTACTATAGCCTCGGGCCGACCAAAGCCTTATGAGTGGATTTGGTAGACGGAAACTGAAAGAAGCCCGTCGTATATATGTATATATATATGTGTGTGTATATGTTTGTGTGTCAGTGTTTGTCCACCCCCGCCATCATCGTTTGACAACCGATGCTGGGTGTGTTTACGTCCCCGTAATTAAGCGGTTCGGCAAAAGATGACCGATAGAATAAGTACTAGGCTTACAAAGAATAAGTCCTGGGATCGATTTGCTCGACTAAAGGCGGTGCTCCAGCATGGCCGCAGTCAAATGACTGAAGCAAGTAAAAGAATAAAAGAATAAAAGAATGACGATGTGAGCAATATTTTTGCCTACATGAATAACATCACTATCACTGGAGATTCTCTTGCGAACCACGACCAATACTATAGATGAACCAATGGAAAGAGTCCGCCAAATAAGCTACAAAAAATTAGTTTATTGAATATCAGAGATATCTAATCATAGTCACTCAATTTCAAACCAATCGCTTCTAAATGATCCAATAACTATAGAATCCCTCTTGACTATTCCTCTTTCATCAGAAATTAAATTTTTAAAATATATGGCGAGTCTCTTCAATTACTCCACTCAGTGAGAATACGGTTTTTCAAAAAAACTTGTTTAAAAAAAATGCACTTCATTTTCTCTTAAATCAAATGACATAATGGTATTGGAATCAATAAAATGTAGCACTGTAGGATGTTTTGGTTGATATCGACGAAGAGGAAGCATTCCAAATATATATCTGAATATGCTATTGGTACAACCCTTTATCAAAATGATCTTTTACTTTCTATCAAGTACAGAAATTTATAGTTCTGCAATGGGAAAGGAAGTTCGATCAATAGATGGAGACAATCAGAAGATGGAGTTTCTATCTCTCAATGAAACATTATTCAATTGTAACTCATGTTTAAAGTCCTAGCTATATTTCCGCACTAAACATTCTAAAATAAGAACGACAAAATTCAAAGATGGTGCATAAAACATGCTGGAATATTCTTCCGATATTCGCCATCGTCCTGATTCACAAAATGTCACTGCAGATGCGTTATTTTGGATGTCTTCGATCGTAACAACTACATTAACGTTAAAACAATATCACGATTAACTAAGGCATCTAAAAATAACTTGGTTGTAGTCCATTTTGTAAACGGGTGCCATCTTCTGTAGAACAACGAAGTCCGACTGATACATAGTGACTGCTCAGTCTTTTCCCAATTTTCCTCGATATTTCCGCGATACTAACAGCAAATTGATTCAGATAGCTCAGCCCTTCGAAAGACTTAATAATTGTTTCAAGATAATTATTTCAGCTTGTCAGATATGTCAACACTTGTCGATGGTTTCACACGCTTCTTTTTTACTGTCTTGCAAGTATCAACTTCTGAATATACCTTAGTGTCTGTGACAAATGTATCTGTTCTATTTCGTTGTACGACATTCATCGATTCTGATCATGGGCTTACCACCACGAGTCTTGTATAAAGACAGTTTTATTCAAGCTTAACTTTATCTAGAGTCTTACCAGACGATATAATGCACAAAGAACGGGTGGTATGAAAGGATGAATAAGATTGTTTGGAGAACGATTCAACTATTGTGAGCTTAAAATGAACAAGAAACTGCGGTTAGATGTCATTGTTTCACACCGAACGGAGCAGATAAAAACTAACAAGAAGCGAAATGACAAAAAGTCAACAAATGAGCGAATTCCAGATAATATCGAAATTTGGGACGACCCATTTTATAACACCAATATTAATGGTCAAGACTATTGTTCGAATTATTTACTGTGGGTGAGCGCAGAAATTTGCATTGTGTGCAAAATTGGTCTTCCTTAGCAGAATATGTGCACATACATGCGAGCGTTACTCAATTTTTTTTCCATTTAAAGAAAACGATTTCATCTAGAAAATTCTTATGCGCACACGTTGTTTTCCGCCCTTAGTTGCAAAATGTGTGCGCGCGCACAAACGCACTGTTTAGAGTGGGGAACAGTAGTCCAGACGTTCAACCAGCGTTATTCATGCAACAACAAAATTTCCGTTTGTCAGTAACAGTATTAACCAAGTAACCTTTCAGGCTAGAATAATGAAATCTGGCATTCTAGCTGTAATATAAGGCATCTTAAATTACTTATTGAAGAGATGTTGAGTTTTGTTTTCTTAAGCCAGAGGACATTGTAACATAATCTCCATTAATCATCAACTATATTATTAAATAGATGACTATAACATTTTATTTATACACTCTTATCTTGTTTGTTTATAGTATTATTATAATGTTTATATTATTATATTATTATTCTGTTTCAGACAGTATTATGATTAAAGTTCAGTTGATGATTGTTTGGTAATAAATGTCAAATAATAAGATTTATTTGCTTTTCGTATTTGTTTTATGAGAGAGGGAGAAGGAGAGTAAAAAAGGAAAATTGACCCTGATGGAATTTAAATACGGAAAAGAAAGGGACGTAACTGAATACCGTACAGCGTTTAGTCCCAATACGCCACTGTTTCGATTACTCGCTGTCTCATCAATTACCAGAACTGGGTGATCGAGGACCACCTCAACTTAACTCCACCAAATTCGTAGTCACTGCTCCGCTCGTCACTTATGTCGCATTCACCAACTTTGATCAAGTTGTCACATGATTAAAGACATCCCTAATGTGACCATCCCTCTCCCTTCCCAGCCATTTAACACAGTGTAGCCAGAAGCATACTATCATATCCTTCCTTTTTAAGAGGTTAGGGTATAATATGAGAGAGAATTAGCTGCTATTTCTATAAGCTCAAATTCCAAGAAGAAGTCTTCTGATTAGCTGAAGAATCTCTTTGCATTCCTAATGTGACCATCCAGTCTGTTTCCCAAGCATTGTATACACTGCGTCCAGAAGTATACCATTCTTTGTGTCCTTCTTTTTAAGACGCTAGGTTATAATTTGACAGAGATTTAGTTGCTATTTCTATAAACCCAAACGTCCACGAAGGGGTCTTCAAATTAGTTCCAGAATCTCTTTCGCAAGAGGATGTCAGAGTGTTGTGTGACAAGACCAAACCATTTCAATTCCTGCTTTTAACAACTGACAGAAATGTGTCGGGGTTCGCACTCCTCAAAACAATTTTCTTTTAACATTCTCGTTTAATTTGATGTTCAGTAATGGTGAATACAAAAGGGCTTTTTTTTCTATAACATTTCATTTAAAAACCATCCATGTTCTCTCTCTCTCTCACTCTCTCTTCTTTCCTTCTCTCTCTCTCTTCTTTCCTTCTCTCTCTCTCTTCTTTCCTTCTCTCTCTCTCTTCTTTCCTTCTCTCTCTCTCTTCTTTCCTTCTCTCTCTCTCTCTCTCTCTCTCTCTCTCTCTCTCTCTC
>NC_068983.1:6818662-6822704 GCF_001194135.2 Octopus bimaculoides | reverse complement strand
AAGGCGCCATTATTCTTGGTCTAACATCTAATTATCATAAATATTCTTTTCTACTCTAGGCACAAGGCCCGAAATTTGGGGGGAGGGGGAGACCAATCGATTAGATCGACTCCAGTACGCAACTGGTACTTAATTTATCGAGTCCGAAAGGATGAAAGGCAAAGCTGACCTCAGCGGAATTTGAACTCAGAACGTAAAGACGGACGAAATGCGGCTAAGCATTTTGTTCGTCGTGCTAACGTTTCTTATTTCTTTATTGCCCACAAGGGGCTAAACATACAGGGGACAATCAAGGACAGGCAAAGGGATTAAGTCGATTACATCGATTCCAGTGCGTAACTGGTACTTAATTTATCGACCCTGAAAGAATGAAACGCAAAGTCGACCTCGGTGGAATTTGAACTCAGAACATAAAGACGGACGAAATAGTGCTAAGCATTTCGCCCAGCGTGCTAACGTTTCTGCCAGCTCGCCGCCTTAGATTATCATAAATATTGAGATCACTATTCAAAGTACGAAGGAATGGCAGAATTGGTAAAGCATCAGAGAAAATATCAGATAGTATTTATTTTTTATCTTTTATTTGTTTGAGGTTCATTGGACTGCGGTCATGCGGAGCATATCTTCGACGAACGAATCGACCCTGGCGCTTATTTTTATGTCTAGTACTTATCCTATCGGCCTCTTTTGCCGAACTGCTATGTTACAGGGGCGTAAACAAACCAACACCAGTTGTCAAGCCGTGGCAGGGGACAAACACATATACATATAGACACACACATACGCACACACACGTACACATATCTATCTATCCATCTATCTATCTCTCTATCGATCTATTTATCTATCTATCGATCTATCTATTTATCTATTCATTTATCTACCATTTATCTATCGGTAATCTTCAAGTTTAGGGGGATGAAAAAAATAAATAAAAATATTCAAGGGAAGTAACTGAACGTCTTACCAGTATTCTCCGTACATCTCTGTTTATAAATAAATCACACACGTGATTTGATTGGCGTTAGGGTTAGGATTAGGGTTAGGGAGTGATTTATTTATAAACAACTAGAAGAAAACGGATAATACTGGTAAGTCGTTCAGTTATTTCCCTTGAATATTTTTATTTATTTTTTTTATCCCCCTAAACTTGAAGATTACCTATCTATCTATATATGGCGGCTTATATGCCCCAACATTAGCTTACTTTTTGTAGTCAATACACGGTGGTCGCTGATATTTTCAGAGTTGCCACTCGTCAACGCTTCTACATTTAAGGCAGAAACGCACATATTCGTATATTAAACAAAAACAACACTATGAAGTTATAGCTTTTAATCTAAGAGGCAGAAATGAGTGAGTACGTTGGTGTAATGGTTAGCACATTTACCGCGAAAATAAGAGGTGTAGGTTCGAGTCCCTTGCGTGCGGAAAACCCGCATTTTTTTTTTCCATCGAGGGCTTATTTGCCCCAATATTTTCTTTAATCAATATATAGTTGTTCTTAAGGCGGCGAGCTGGCAGAAACGTTAGCACGTCGGGCGAAATGCTTAGCGGTATTTCGTCTGCCGCTACGTTCTGAGTTCAAAATTCCACCGAGGTCGACTTAGCCTTTCATCCTTTCAGGGTCGATTAAATAACTACCAGTTTCGTACTGGGTCGATATACTCGACTTAATCCCTCTGTCAGTCCTTGTTTGTCCCTTCTGTGTGTAGCCCCTTGTGGGCAATAAAGAAATAAGAAACGTTAGCACGCCAGGCGAAATGCTTAGCGGGATTTCATCTGTCTTTATGTTCTGAGTTCAAATTCCACCGAGGTCGACTTTGCCTTTCACCCTTTTGTCTGTCCTTCTTTGTCCCCACTATGTTTAGCCTCCTGTGAGTAATAAAGAAAGAAATATATAGTTGTTCTATGTACTAGAAATAGCAACTAAACCTACCTTCGAACTATGTCATCTCGTCTCAAATGAAAATCACATTAGAGAATGTTTTGTAGTTCATTGAATACATGGAAACAAGAGAGTCAATGAAAACAAGAGAGTCAAAACAAGAGAGTCAATGGTGGGGAGCCTTTCGGTTCAGATCTAAGTAACTAAGTGGCACTCTGTCGGTTATAACGATGAAGGTCCCAGTTGATCCGATCAATGGAACAGCCTGCTCGTGAAATAAACGTGCAAGTGGCTGAGCACTCCACAGATACGTGTACCCTTATTGTAATTCTCGGGGAGATTCAGCATGACACAGTATGTGACAAGGTCGCCTCTTTGAGACACAAGTACTGCTCATTTTTGCCAGCTGAGTGAACTGGAGCAACGTAAAATAAAGTGCCTTGCTCAGGGACACAACGTGCAGCGAGGAGTCGAACGCACGACCTTGGGATCGTTAGCTGAACACCCTAACCACTAAGCGTTCTCTATGCTCAGATCAACTCAATCAACATGGCCTTGCTCCAAGATTAGAAATTACTGTTGATATTCTTCATATCTGGACATTCCCAAGACGAGATAATCAGATATAATTAACTTGAACATCTGTTCAGTTTTTTTCTTTTTTCGGACAGTATTTACACAATGCATACACACACACATACATAGATACATGCACACACACATACATACATGCATACATACATACATACATACATACATACATACATACATACACACACACATATATATACATACATACACACACACATACATACATACATATAAACATACATACACTAGTTAAAGGTAAAGTTACCTTCTCGAGTCACACCGACTAATAAGGGCCGGTTTCCCGGTTTCATGGCGTGTATATTCCCCCACCAGGACGGGACACCGCTGGTCCGTCGTAGGATTACCCATTTGTACCAGCTGAGTGGACTGGAGCAACGTAAAATGTTATGTTTTGCTCAAGAACACAAAGCGTCGCCCGCTCCAGGAATCGAAACCACAATCTTACCATCATGGGTCCATCACCCTGACCACTAAGCCATGCGTGTCCACACATACATACAGACAGAGATAAGCAAACATATATGAGTGTATGTAAGAGAGAGAGAGAGCGCGAGGGAGAAGGAAGGAGAGTGATGTCTCAAATCGGTCGCGACAAAGACCGACAGATAGACAGGCAAACGGACGGACGGACGGACATAGAGAGAAACGGTTAAAGAGGAGATAAGTGAAGAGAGGTGTGGGGTGGAATTGGCTTTTAGTTTGACCTCATTATATTTTGCTTTTGTTTTTTGTTGTTATATATTATAATTTTTTCTTTTCTTTTCCAGAAGAATGTTCATCTCCCAGATTAGACCATTCCTCTCTACCGCAACCATTCCCTCATAAAACACTGAGAAAACAGAAAAAAGAAAACGAATAACGGAGAAATATCTTGAGCTAGATCTAAGACAACAACATCAACAACAACAACTATTACAACGACTACGGAACCATAAAACGCTAGATTATCTCAACCACATGGCATATATTTGAATAAACTTCATCAAAGGAAAAAATTCTTGTAATATCTCAGGGAAAATATTACATTCTATTTACGATTCTAATGTAAAATAGGTATTGTCTTCAGCAAACTGGAATTTCGTTTTATTTTATTATATTTGTTTATTTACTGTATCTTTTTATTTTATCTCATTTTCATTTTGTCCATTCTTAAAATATCGCGGACAAAATTATGCCGCAAAGTTTTAGCAGACATGTTTTTTAATATTTTTTCCTAATTTCTTTTTTAAAAAAAAAAACATTTTTTTGTAATTTGTTTCAATTTTTTTCTTAACTATTTTTGTAACATTTTTTTTCCTTCTTATATTTTTGCTAATATTTTTTATCAATTGTTTCTTATATTATTATTATTATTATTATTATTATTATTATTATTATTATTATTATTATTATTATTATTATTACCATTATTATTATTACCGTTATTATTATTATTATTATTATTATTATTATTATTACTATTATTATTATTATTATTATTATTATTATTATTATCATCATCATCATCCTTATCATTATTATTATTATTATTATTATTATTAT
>NC_068983.1:6816568-6818104 GCF_001194135.2 Octopus bimaculoides | reverse complement strand
TGAACGAAAACCCATGTTTCCAGAGGTGAATTATTCAAACCCCAAGGAACTCTTCTCAACACATGGCTATGATGCTCCCCCATTGCTTCTGCTCGTGATCAGAGATGCACATATCGTCAGCCACCAAGGGACATGCTCAACTGGTTAAGGTCAAACAACTGACAAGCAAATCTGTGGTTTTGAGCAGAATATTTGCTGTAGCCCATCTTTGTTGTTGTTGTTGTTGTTGTTGCTTTTGCACAGCTTCTAACGCTGGAGATGTACTACAGTGTCGGCTGTTCACTACCATTGAACTAACGTAATACCGCTTATCTTTCGAGCACTTTCCGGAGTATTCGAGCGGTTCTAGTCACTGCTGCTTTCTGCAAGTGCTCCACCCTTATTGCAACCCCTATTTGTTCCACGTACTTCTCGAGATTTTTGCTCACTGTTCCCAGGACTCCGACAATTATTGGTACTACTGCTATCTTTTTCATCGACCACAACTGCTTAACTTTCCAAGCTAACCTGTCATATCTATCGACTTTTCTTTCTACCTTATCGCATACTTTGTTGTCAGCTGGGCATGCTATGTCTATAATCCAGCATAGTTTGTTTTCTTTCTCAATTAAGACTATATCCGGCTTCCTATTCTCTATCTCATGGTCGCACTGAATCATAAAATCCCATAGGATCTTTGCATTTCTATTTTCGATGATGCCTTCAGGTTTGTAGTCGTACCAATTTGTTGTTCTGTCAAGTTCATACTTGTTGCAAAGCGTCCAATGGACAAGCCTGGCTATATTGTCGTGGCGTCTCTTATATTCCTTCTGGGCTAGCGGCGTACATCGGCTGGTGATATGCCGTACAGTTTCACCGTTTTGTCCACAGATTCTGCACTTAACACTTTCTGTTGTGTTGTCTATTCTGTATATATTATTATTATTATTATTATTATTATTATTATTATTATTATTATTATTATTATTATTATTATCATTATTATTATTATTATTATTATCATTATTATTATTATAATTATCATTATTATTATTATTTTCATAATTTCTTTTTTTCCGGTTTACTTGTAAGGCCGCTATTGGTACAGCGTGACCGGATTGTTGGCAGGAGGATAATCACCCAGATTTCAGCAAATACCTGTGAGAACAGGTAAACACGTCGGACACATTTCTCACCTGTCTGCAACCTCTCTTTTCCAAACAGGATCTATCCTATGATTTCCTCATCTAAATACAACTTTATTCAATTTGAGCCGTTGCCAGCTTTTCTCTTTATACGCATGTGCATGTGTGTGTGTGTGCGTGTATGTGTGTATATATGTATGTGATTTTGTATGTGCATGTGAATATAAGTGTGTGTGTGTGTGTGTGTGTGTGTGTGTGCGTGTGTGCTTACATGTATATGCATATATGTATACACACATACGTATGTATGTATGTTTGTATGTATGTTTGTATGTATGTGTATGTGCGTGTGAACATATATATATATATGTATGTATATGCATAGAAATACATATCTATATATTTCTATATA
>NC_068983.1:6814315-6816414 GCF_001194135.2 Octopus bimaculoides | reverse complement strand
TATATATATATATATATATATATATATATATATGTATGTATGTATGTATGTATGTATGTATGTATGTATGTATGGATGTATGTACATATTTATATATGTATGTATGTATATATATAAACGCGCGCGCATATATATGTACGCACACATATATACGTGTGTGCGATAGTGTTTAGTTGTAGATAGAGTGTTATAATAGTGCTGGTCGTGGTGGTAGTGGTAGTGGTGGTGGTAGTGGTGCTGGTGGTGGTGGTGCCGGTGGTGCTGGTAGGAGTCAGTGTTTAAATGCTTTGCATGTGTCTGCTCTGAGCAAATTTAACCCAGTTTTTGGAAAGGCCATAACATCTTGCTGATACTACGAGTTTGTACCCCTCAGGTCACTATCTCTCTCTGTCTACCTGTCTGTCTGTTTGCCTCTCAGTCTGTATCTTTCTTTGTGTACGTGTGTGTATGTGAGTGTATGTGTGTGTGAGAAAGAGAGAGAGAGAGAGAGAGAAAGAGAGGGAAACAAAGAAAGAAAACTTCGGAATTTGAAGTCACCATTTTCGTAAAAAATAAATTATAAATTTAAATTCTATTTAGACGTATTGATTATTCTTTGAGTTTAATGCTTGTTTGTACATAAAATACACTCATTTAATACATAGGCAAACGTTCACATACATTAAATTTGATGGATTACGTCGTTCAGAGGCGCTTTGGTGAAATCGATAACTCGATCGTCTTACGACGCACTTCAAAAGTGCATAATTTGTAGTTGATACACACATACATACATATTCACACACACACGCACATGTATATACATATATACATAATCATACACTTTGTGTGTGTATATATATGGTGATTCGCCATGATAGATCGCTAACCACTACACACATATCTTTTTTCTCTCCTTGTTTCTTTATGTGTTCCTTTCTGTGGAAGAGCGTAGGCTCGAAACATTAAAGACTTTTTTCAATTACCGAGCGTTAAACTAATACATCTGTTTGTTTTCTACACCACCTGTTTTCGTCTGTTGTTTTTTTTTTTGTGAATTCTCCCTATATATATATATATATATACGCACACGTATATACATACATGCATTCATACACACACACATACATACACACACACGCGTATATACAGACACGCATTCATATATATCGGGTCATTAAGAATGAAATGTCCGATTTTCTTATGCACCAAGTTTGACAGTATTTAACTCTAATGTTTTATAACATTGAAGGGTTACATCATCACTTTTCGAAATGCAGTTCTTGGTGTCTGATTATATTGTAAGTTTTCTCGTGTAAATTTTTGTGAACCCATGGACAGTTCAAAAATTTGTGTTGTTTATGAATACGAGTTCTATCGTGGAACTAATGCCTCCTAGACAGCTTGAAACATCAATGAGGTGTTTGGTGAAGATGTAGTGAATGAGCGCACTGTATGTCGATGGTTATGAGAAGTTCCACTCTGGTGACTTTACTCTTGAAAATCAGCCAGGTGGTAGACCCGAGACCAAGATGGATGATCATGAGCTGGAAACTAGCGGAAGCGGATACATCTCAAACTACGCATGAGTTAGCAGCAAAGCTTGATGTTTCGATTCGAACTGTTTTGGACCATCTGAAACAAATCGGTATGGTAAAGAAGCTGGACAAATGGGTACCACACGAACTGAACGAGCATCAAATGACACGTCGTCTTGGAACTTGCTGTTCTTTGCTGTCACGGCATAAAAGCGAACCATTTTTGCATCGTATATTTCCTGAACATTATGGCTGATCGATAGGAAATTGCATTAATAATATAAGTCAGCCTTTCGTTCGATTATCTGAAGAACTTTAAAGCAGCAGTTCCTAAGTTTAAGGGTACGCCGAAGACATCAACCACCTTCAGGTTGGTTTCTATTGTGGCCTTAAATCCAAGAGAATTCAGAGTAAAAATTTTTGCAACATGGACTGGTTTCATACAAGACAATTTTTCCACGGACCGGGGGATCACGCGTATAACAAAACAATAAAATACATAATATATAATTTAATTATTACATATATAATTCATAAATACATGCATACACACACACACATACACACACACACATATATATA
>NC_068983.1:6810947-6814300 GCF_001194135.2 Octopus bimaculoides | reverse complement strand
GGACATAATTTTCGTAATGAGATTAAAAAAACCAAGGGTGTGTATAATATAGAACATTTATAAATGTAATGTCTTACAGCTGTTTCCAGGATATTTATTATATCCCTTCATCGGAGACGGTGTGAGAGGATGGTTAAGCAATAGTTAGTTTAGATAAGATAGGAAATGGAGAGTGAATGTAGGGATATTGTACTTGTAAATCCATCGTTTAGGCAGAATGGTATACATATAAGATTCCAATACCTTGTGAGTAAGATCCAATTGCTTTTACTATATGTGTGTGTGTGTGTGTGTTTGTGTGTGTGTGTGTGTTGCAAAAACACCTTGCATATTGCAATAGTCAATAAAATAAAACAAAATTTGAAAATATATTTTTTCTCTGCGGCCCGGTAGCAAATGAATCACGTCCCAGTGGTGGGGGGGACCCCCTAAGTTAGATTACTGTTTCTACATCTTGTACCAGTAGTACACTATTGTTAATCCAGTGAATTACACCCTGTTCATTTCCAATCAGAGGTCTTGTTATAGATTCATATTTAACTTCTTTCTAACTTATTTCGTCAAAATAATGGAGAAAGCTATGAAATATATTTTTTCTTTCAGTTTTACACGAACGTTTTTCATTTTAACAAAAGCGGAATAGTTCTTATTAATTCTATAAAACTGTGTATGTCTATTTAACTGATCAAAGCTGCGTGTACCCGAGCCAGGGTACGTAGAAATCATGGGCTGCAGCATGGTGCATGTGATCTATTTCGACGAATGAACTTATTGAATCAATCAACGGCCAGAATCAATCATTTCAGTTAGCCAACTACAGCTATCACCTGTAGTCGTAACGTGCGCAGACGAGTTATTTCAGCCAGTGAATGACCAACGTGACTAAAGGCCAAGCCAGACGTTCATGCCGCATCGCTCGATCGGAACGTCTGGCCTGGAAGAGTTGCAGTGGAGCGGGCAAGTCGCCCGACCGGATGATATGCACATTAACTTTGCAAAGTTGTGTATATTTGTTAAATTTGTAAACCTCTATATACCTCGTAAAGCTTTATGCTTTTATATTTGTTAATCTAAGTTGATTGAATATCGGTTTACTTAATCAGGTCCAACTTGAGACTGTTGCGACATCAATTTCTATTATGGTATATTGAAAACATTTGATTTATATATAGGCTCATCACGTTAATCTGTAGTCATTGGTCAACATACCTATCATGTGAGACATTTGTTAAGTCTTGTGTTGTGATTGGTTGAGTTGCGCGGGAATTGGATCGAAAGTCCAATCGCATTGCGCGTAATATATTTCATACAACTAATCCGCATGTATTCTGGAGCCTCTTTTTTTCCATAAAATGGTGCCACAAATCATCTACAAGCTAGAAGAGTGAGAGTTTCTCATCAGGCCGAGTTATGCGAATTAATATAACGGGACCCATGTAACCAATGACGACCCAAGTTGAATTATCAAAACAATGGATGGACAACAACCACCAGAATTTGTAATGTTTCTTGCTTTCATCCACTGTACCACTTTACGAAGGAATAAAGTTCCGCTGTTATTTTAAAGTCAGGTTCTTTTGTTACTTCTACGAATGAACATGCAACATATATATTATATAATGACATACGCGATTCTTTAGTAAAACAAAGGGAGACTTTAGACCAGGGGTCCTCAACCGCTTTTCACCTATGGACCCCTGTGATTACTATTTTATTCGGGTGGACCCCCATAGCCATTCGATGTTTAAAAACTAGTTTTATAGAAACTTCTTTCAAAATTCTTATTTTGTTTTTCACACATTGCCTTGTGTAGATTGAACTATGGTAAAGTGTCCAGAGAAAGAAACCCAGCTGTTTCTTGCAATACATTCCAATATATATATCTAAAGCAAAATATTTTCTAGGGTCCTTAAGATATCATTGTCGATCCCTAATTTATTTCTTTGTTGCGTGGACCCCAAAAGATCTTCTATGGACCTTCAAGGGTCATATGGACCTCGGTTGAGAACTGCTGCTTTAGACCAACGTAAAAAGACTAATCAACAACAGCAATAACAAAGATAAGCCAACAGGGTAGCTTTTATATGGTTATTCGAAATGCTAGAAACACCAACCGAATATTCCTCAAGTAAGTTCAATCCTACCGTTTTGGAAAAGGACATGTGAATAATGTAGCCCTTGATTCCCTACAAGCGAGCAAATGACAGGATGGTCATAAGTGGAACGCTCTTTTAATCATAGGTTTGCTCAGATGAGTCAAGGCTAACTTGTGCTTTAACCCACAACGACCACGTAGGTTATGTAAGAAGGCTCCCGTGTAAACGATGTAATAATGAGAAATATTATATATGTGAGAAATATTCAAACGAGGAATATTCTAAATATTGTTATGTGTTGTTGCCTCTGTGAGTAAAGCGAGCAATGAGTGCGGAACGAACAGTGTTAGATGATCAATGCTTATTAATTATTGAGACATACGCCTGTTAACTTAATGGCTTTCATAATGTCTCTCTCATTGTAGCAGAATATCCAATAGGAATTAGAATTTAACGGGAAATACATTAACTTGATTTCAAATAGACAATGGTGATACTAATAACAATAATAATAGCAATAATAATAATAATAATAATAATAATAATAATAATAATAATAATAATAATAATAATAATAATAATAATAATAATAATAATAATAATAATAATGATGATGATGATGATAATAATAATAATAATAATAATAATAATAATAATAATAATAATAATAATAATAATAATAATAATAATAATAACAATAATAATAATAATAATGGTAATAATAATAATAATAAATAGAGAAACAAATAAATAAATTTAATATTAATATATCTTTCGTTTCATACCATAACAACTTTATTATATACTCTCCCCCTCTCTCTCTCTCTCTCTCTTTCAATATATCTCTCTCTGACCCTGTTTTACTTTCTCTCTCTCTTTCTCTATCTCTCTTTTACCCTCTCTCTCTCTCTTTCTCTTCATTTATCCCTTTCGAGTTATCTGTCACTCTCTTTATCCTCCCTTCAGCTATCAATCTATGTGTAATTATACACGTTTATGTATGTATGTATGTATGTATATATGTATGTATGTGTACGTGTATATTTACACACACGCATACGTTTGAATATGCATGTATATATTTTTTATCGTGTGTATATTTATTATTATTTTATATATATATATATATATATAAAACAAATAATATATGAGTATATGCATATATACGTACATGTATGTACATACCTACATCTACATGTATATATAGATGCATATCTGGGTACAGGACGTTGCAAAAAAACGTGGACAAAATGATAA
>NC_068983.1:6809133-6810843 GCF_001194135.2 Octopus bimaculoides | reverse complement strand
GTGTGTGTGTGTGTGTGTGTGTGCGCGTGTGTGTGTGTGTGTGTGTGTGTGTGTAGATAGATAGATAGATAGATAGATAGATAGGCTTGCTCTCCAATCACATAGTTCCGAGTTCAGTCCTATTGCGTGGGACCCTGAGCAAGGGTCTTCAACTATAGCCTCGAGCCGACCAAAGCTTTGTGAATGGATTTGGTAGGCGGAAACTGAAGAGACTGTCAGATAGCAGCCATGCTGGAGCACCACTATGAAGGGTTTTAGTCGAACGAATCAACCCCAGTGCGGTTTTAAACGCTGATACTTATTCCATTAGTCTCTTTTGCAGAACGCTAAGTTACGGGACGTAAACACACCAACACCGGTTGTCGAGTGGTAGTGCGGGTCAAACAGACACAAAGACACACACATACATATACGATAGGCTTCTTTCAGTTTCCGTCCACCAAATACACCAACAAGGCTTTGTCTGCCCTGGACTCGGAGGCACGTGGGTGGGAAACAAGCACGTGGTTCCATGTTCGGTCTTACCACACGCCTATGTATAGGCGCAGGCGTGGCTGCGTGATAAGAAGCTTGCTTCCCAACCACACGGTTCCTGGTTCAATCCCATTGCGTGGCACCTTGGTCACGTGTCTTCTACTATAGCCTCGGGCCGACTGAAGCTGTATGAGTGGATTTGATAAACGGAAACTGAAAGAAGCCCATCGTATGTGTGTATGCATGTGTGCCTGTATGTGTTTGTGCGTGTATGTCTGGGTATGTGTGTGTGTGTACACGTGCGTGTGTGTGTATCTTTGTGTCTGCGTTTGTTCCCTTGACAAACGGTGTTGGTGTCTTTACGTCCCCGTTATCTTTCGGTTCGGCAAAATAGATCGATGGCATAAGTACCAGGCTTAACAAACGAAGAAGTACCGGCATGGATTCTTTCGACCAAAAGTTCTTCAAGGTGGTGCCCCAGCATGGCCGTAGTCTAGCAACTGAAACAAGATAAAAAATAAAAGATAAAAGATATAAATATATATATCATTCGCCATGATAGATCGCTGACCACTACTTTTATATTTTTTTTCTCCTTGTTTCTCTCCTTATTTCTTTCTGTTTCTTTCTGTTGAAGAGCGTAGGCTCGAAACGTCAAAGACTTTCTCTATTCCCGAGCGTTAAACTAATACATCCATTTGTTGTTTACACCACCTGTCTTCGTCTGTTGTTTTTTTCGTAAATTCTCCCTATATACATACATATATATATATATATATATATATATATATATATATATATATATATATATATATATATATATATATATACATAGTGTCGTCATTGCTATCACCAATGTTTTTGTTTATTATCATTGTTGTTGTTGTTGTTGCTGCTGCTGCTGCTGCTGCTGCTGTTGTTGTTGATGTTGCTGTTGCGCTCAATGTCTAAGGTATCTGGGGCACAATAAAAGAAATAATCATTATTATTCATTTACCTAGCTTTATTATTATTATTATCATTATTATTATTATTATTATTATTAGTAGTAGTAGTAGTAGTAGTAGTAGTAGTAGTAGTAGTAGTAGTAGTAGTGGTGGTGGTGGTGGTTGTAGTAGTGGTGGTGGTGGTTGTAGTAGTAGTAGTGGTAGTAGTAGTAGTAGTGGTAGTAGTAGTAGTAGTAGTAGTAGTAGTAGTAGTAGTAGTAGTAGCAGCAGTAGTAGTAGTAGCAGTAGT
>NC_068983.1:6806432-6809123 GCF_001194135.2 Octopus bimaculoides | reverse complement strand
GTAGTAGTAGTAGCAGCAGTAGTAGTAGTAGCAGTAGTAGTAGTAGTAGTAGTAGTAGTAGTAGTAGTAGTAGTAGTAGTAGTAGTAGTAATAGTAGTAGTTGATATAACAAAATATAAATACATGCAAGAAATAACAAATAACAAAAAACCGTTCTTTTCGAGCTTCTTTTTCCCCTAACAAAGCACTTAGGAATCCTTGAACGTTCGACTCATTACCTTTGGGGTAGAAAAAGGGGTCCGCCCCCTACACATTTTTATTCAATACTCATAGTTTCGCAAATATTGATTTTTGATTCGTGTATCACTTGTTCAGAATGGCCACCTCTAGTGATGTAGGGGGTGGAGAGGCATTTGCCAAGAATAAACGCAGCCTTGCGAAATTTCAGATTTTTTTTTAAATTGAAAGAAAGAAAACGTATTTTTAAAAAAATAATAAATAAACAGGGAAAAAAATGACATTCAGACTTAAATGATATCGACAAAAGCAACACCACCTGCAAATCATTCTTTACAATGGCTGTAGGTCACGAGGAGTGACACGATATGAACCAACTCCACAGAATGAAGATGAATGGACGAGGTGTGTTTAAAAAGGCAAACACCTCCTTGCCTGATAAATTCCTCCACTCAAGGCAAGGTGGAAGGTAATATATTTCTGCAAGGCGGCGAGGAGCTGGCAGAACCGTTAGCAGGCCGGGCGAAATGCTTAGCGGTATTTCGTCTGCCGTTACGTACTGAGTTCAAATTCCGCCGAGGTCGACTTTGCCTTTCATCCTTTCAGGGTCGATAAATTAAGTACCAGTTACGCACAGGGGTCGGTGTAATCGACGTAATCCCTTTGTCTGTCCTTGTTTGTCCCCTCTATGTTTAGCCCCTTGTGGGCAAATAAAGAAATAAGAAACGTTAGAACGCCGGGCGAAATGCTTAGTGGTATTTCGTCTGTCTTTACGTTCTGAGTTCAAATTCCGCCGAGGTCGACTTTGCCTTTCATCCTTTCGGGGTCGATAAGTTAAGTACCAGTGACGAACTGGGGTCGATGTAATCGACTTAATCCGTTTGTCTGTCCTTGTTTGTCCCCTCTATGTTTAGCCTCCTGTGGGCAATAAAGAAATAAATATATTTCTGCATATTTTTCTATTTTGGGTTGGGGTTTTTTTCTGCTTTTTTTTTAACAGAGGGGGTTTTCATATATCCTCGAAAGAGCATTAAGAAAAAACGCAACCCGATGCTTGGCATAAATATTCCATCGATCAGGATGACATAGAAATAGAACTGTATACTGACTGATCTGTTAGACATCAAACGAGTTAGAAGCCATTACCAAAAGCTGGCAGAAGCAACAGAGCTTCGGAAAAATTGCTTTGCAGCATTCGTTCCTGCTTTTTATGCCCTGAGTTCAAATTCCGCCGAGGTAATTTGTATCATTCATTCTTCTGGAAGTCAATAAAATACAATAAAATAAAATACAGCTGAAGGACTGGGGTTGATGTAATCGTCTGACAATCTCACTCGAAACATTACTGACTTTTAGTAATTATACACTCAAATATATATGTGTGTGTGTGTGTGTGGTTGTTTGCGTCCCCGTAACTTAGTGTTCGGCAAAAGAGACTAATGGAATAACTATCAGGGTTTTAGAACCGCACTGGGTTGTCAAGCGGTAGCGCGTCGGACAAAATGCTTAGCGCCAGTTCGTCCGTCTTTACGTTCTGTGTTCACATTTTGCCAAGGTCGACATTACCTTTCATCCTTTCGGGATCGATTAAATAAACACTGGGATCAACTCATCCTCTCCTCCGAAATTGTAGGCCTTGTGTCAACCTATTATTATTATTATTATTATTATTATTATTATTATTATTATAGACGTCGCACAGTACACAATATCGTGTGGTTGTTGATTGAAGACATTGTGTCTACCGGGGGTTTGTACTGTTTGTCAAGTAGCAACAAGGACCTCAATATGCGTACAGTTCCAAATAATACCGACTCTTGCAATACACCTAGATTGTAGGGTATTTCTAAAGGCTTCAGATGGTTTTTTGGGTTTTTTTCGGATTGGGATAACGCTCCAATGATAATAGGGATAACCGTTATGTTCGACCCTCGTAGCTGCCACATCTTAGCTGTCTCAATTCTCAGGTCTCCATATTTATCAATCATTTTTCTTTCTTTCGTGATAATATATTGATCTCTTGGCACTGCCACGTCGATTATCGGGCACTCTTGTTTGTCCCTCCTAAAGGTTACTATATCAGGCCTTCGGTGCTCTAATAACATGTCTGACTGGAAGTCAAAGTCCCAGAGGATTTTTGCCTTCCCCTTTTCGTCCATTACCTTTTCCGGGTGTATGTTGGTACCAAGCACCCGTAACCTCATGTCCATACTTACGGCATAGTAGCCAGTGGAGGCTTTGGGCTACACTTGTCGTGTCTACACTTGTACTCTTTCTGCGCAAGATTCTCACAAGCACTAATATTATTATTATTATCATCATTGTTATTACTATTATTATTATTATTATTATTATTATTATTATTATTATTATTGTTGTTGTTGTTGTTGTTGTTCAGTAGTTTTATTTTTATAACGTGCTTTCACTTCACTACCGAGTGCAGCTCTGTGCGCCTTGGGTATGTGGTGTGGTTTGCTGTGATGCTCTTATGGTTACTGTATTGAAAGTGTTTTG
>NC_068983.1:6803017-6805183 GCF_001194135.2 Octopus bimaculoides | reverse complement strand
CCCACCCAAAAAAAATTTCAGGTTTTGTGCCTATAGTAGCTAGAATTATTGCAGGCGTTGAGCTGGCTGAATCGTTAGCACGCCGGGCGAAATGTTTAACGGTGTTGCGTCTGTTGCTACGTTCTGAGTTCAAATTCCGCCAAGGTCCATTTTTGCCTTTCATCGTTTCGGAGTCGATAAATTAAGTACCAGTCAAGTAGTGGGAATCGATGATTCGATCACCTATGTCCCTCCCTTCAAATTCCAGGCCTTGTGCTAACAGTAGAAAAGATTATCATCATTTTTAGTAGTAGCAGTAGTAGTAGCGGCAGTGGTGGTGATGGTACAATTATTGTTGTCGTCATGGTTTCGGTTTTTATCGTGCTACTAAGTAATTGAATCAGTTTTATTGGAAAATTAGGTTCACAGCTCGCATATATACTCTCTCTCTCTCTCTCTCTCTTTATTATTTTTATCAGCCCCTTTCAAAATGTTATTTTTTCCATCTTTTCTTCCATACTTGTGTTACCTTTTTTTGTCTTTTTATCGATTGTAACACTTTTAACACCAACATGGAGAAGAAGAAAAAAGGGAGAAATGTGTTAAAAAGAGAAAGAAAAAGAGAAGGAAAAGGTGTTAAGCAAATGTAGGAGCTCGAGCAGAAGGAGGTGTTGAGGGATCAATATCGATTTCTTCATTACCTAATCATTAGATAGCAGCAACAGTTGCCGTTCAATTATATGGAAGCCTGACATGTTCGTTTTTTTAATTACATAATCATGTTGGTGTTCCGTCTGAAGTCAGAGACCTTCCAACGGTGACCACCTCAACTGTTTTGTCAGACATAGTGCATCTAGGACTACGTTATTTAATGCGACCTTCCTTTACTAAGATAGTAAAATGGGAAGGCGGTGAGCTGGCAGAAACGTTAGCACGACGGGCGAAATGCTTAGAGGTATTTCGTCTGCCGTTACGTTCTGAGTTCAAATTCCGCCGAGGTCGACTTTGCCTTTCATCCTTTCAGGGTCGATAAATTAAGTACCAGTTACGCACTGGGGTCGATGTAATCGACTTAATCCCTTTGTCTGTCCTTGTTCGTCCCCTCTATGTTTAGCCCCTTGTGGGTAATGAAGAAATAAGATAGTAAAATGGAATTTGATGGAAATATTGCTGTTTTATATAAGAAGAGTGACTAGAGACCTCTTCGTTAGTTTATAGATGTGGCTTTTAACCTCGTTGCTGAATATCTCACGTTGTGAGATTTTAAAAACAATAATTTTCCAATTTACTGATTTAGAGGTTGAGATAATTGTTATCAAACCAAGAATTTGTGTTGTATGATATTTGACACATTTGTATTTGGATATGTTTATATGTAAGATATCGTTGCACAAAAGAAATGTCCTCTGTCTTAGTTTGCAGATTCACTGGCGTCATGGCATTAGTTATTCTTTCAGCTGTGTGTTGTACCATAATGAACAGAAACAAACATAAACGTATATTTTATTATAGGATTTATTGAATAGGAGAACAGTTGAATATAAACTTATAATAACTGCTGGTTATTATATGTAGGAAATAGAATCAATCATAGTATTGATAATAAGGCTTGTGATGCTGGAAAGAGTTGGCCTACAATTATGAAGAATACTTTTCTTTTCTGCCTGGATTCAGCAACAGAAAACTTGGCGTTGCTTGGCAACAGACGAGGTGTGTGTTCTCTGATGGTTCTCAAACCATTTTGGTTATTTTGGGCTTGAAACTTCTATAATACTGAGAAAAGTGAACGAAAATGTTGTAGAACATTTGATTAAGTTCTAAAAAGGGGGTGATATCGCTTCAAGTTGATTGCCTGACTCAAGTGTGAACTGGACCCAATTGTCAGGGTTGTGAGGTTTCGATTCTAAGTCTCACTACAATGTAACATTGGTTTCAAATTTTGACACAAGGATATGTTTATACTGTGTGGGAAGGGTTGCAAAATCACAATCAGAATCTCAATCACATCAAAGTCAAAAATAGAAATTGTAATTGTGGCCGATGCCAGTGCCGCCTGACTGGCTCCTGTGCCGGTAGCACGTAAAAAGCACCATCCGAATGTGGCCGATGCCAGTGCCGCCTGACTGGCTCCTGTGCCGGTAGCACGTAAAAAGCACCATCCGAATGTGGCCGATGCCAGTGCCGCCT
>NC_068983.1:6798811-6800517 GCF_001194135.2 Octopus bimaculoides | reverse complement strand
GTGGTAGTGGAGGTGGTGGTGGTTGAGGTGGTGGTGGTGGAACACTGCGATTGGGAAACAAACATCCTTACCACACAGCCCCACTTGCCCCTAAACATTCTGACAACGTGTAAAAGCTACAGTTATTGTCTCCCTAAATGTCTCAGGAGCCATGCAGTGGGACTGAACCTGGAACACTGCAATTGGGAAACAAACATCTTATACCACACAGCTACACCTGCACGTAAACATTCTGATAATGTCTTATCAGATACACAGTTTGTGTTAAAGATATTTATTATCTCATTAAGTATGGAGACAATTTGTGTAAAAGCTGCAGCTATTGTCTCAATAGATGTCTCACTAAATACATTACTTGTGTGAAATCTACAGGTATTATTTTACTAAATACATAGAAAGCTTGTGTAAAAGATATAGATATTGTCTAATTAGGCAGACACCTAGACTAATTAAGCAATACATAGTTCTCTTATTAGTGCTAAACTATACCACCGTATGGAACCTATTTACTGTAAAGTGCACTGTGTCATACAAGTACAAAATGTATTATGCTATGGACAGGGAACATTAGTAATATAAGAAGCACATTCTCCCCTTTCTTTAAAATAAGTTGATTAGGGAAGGAGAAGATTTCGTAACTATGACAACTGCTGCGTATCTCAGGCTGATGAAATTGATGTTGTTGATGCTCACTCAGAATATATTGATCTGTTTGGGAAACATAGACAAGGGACCCTAACCCTGACATCTGAGTAAGTCCCACAAAAGGCACCCAGTGATCAGATGGTGCTGTTAAAAGGTTGGCATATTGGAGCATTGACAGCTTAATATGATGTTTTTCTTCAAGAGCAGCAGAACCGGTGAGGATTGAAATGGAAATGGTGAACAAATTGTTATGCTTGACCCATTCGTATTCAGATTAGTGTTTAACTCATTAGAGTTAAAACCCATCAAGCCAAATGAAATCATAGTCATGGTTAATGCTGGTGGCACGTAAAAAGCATCCTTCAAACTTCGGGCCTCATGGAGGCAGTGACCAGTGACCAAAACCTTTCACAATATACTGTGCTTGAGAAGAACAGTTAAGCCAAGTGAGATCATATTTGTGGCTGATGCCAGTGTTTCATGACTGGCACATAAAAAGCACCTGCTATACTCTTGGAGTGGTTGGCATCAAGCTGTAGAAGAATGTATCCAGCTGCAGAAAACATACCAAATCAGATTGGGTTCTGGTGCAGATCCCCTGCTTATCGCTTTCCAGTCAAGCAACTGTTAGATGGGATGTAGTCTATTTGCATTGAATTAATAAATAATAATTGATGTAAGTCAATTGTTGTTAATCAGTACTTCTCCATTTTCTGTTTTCTTTGCTTCTCAACGACATGGTTCTGGGTTCAGTTCCATTGCATAGCACTTTTGGGATCACCACTACTTTATTATCTCCCCTTCTTACTAGCTCTCCTCTGTGACTCCTCTGTCCGGCATTCGCCATGATAGATCGCTAGCCACTAAACCTTTTTCTATTTTCCATCTCTGTTTACTTCTGTGTTCCTTTCTGTCGAAGAGCGTAGGCTCGAAATGTAAAAGACTTTCTCACTTCCTTAGCGTTAAACTAATACATCCGTTTGTTGTTTACACACCCGTCTTCCTCTTTTGTTTTGTTTTTTGTAAATTCGCACTATATATATATATATATATATATATAT
>NC_068983.1:6795753-6798375 GCF_001194135.2 Octopus bimaculoides | reverse complement strand
CCAGCCAGTGGCCTGTTGACTATGGCCATGTTAGGCTGCAAAAATACTGAACGAAAGATTTAAGAATTAAAAAACACAAATAATAGTAAAATTCAATTCTTTAAATAAAATTCTGAAATTAACTTTTTAACTCTTTTTTTTTAATAAATTTTTATACAAAAAAAAACGGTTTCTTGTATTAAAAGTGTTTAATTGAATTTCAAGTAATTATCTTTGGCAAGTTTCATGTTAGATTATTAATGTACTAAAGAACATCCTTGAATATTCTTTTAACAATGTCTTTGTAGTATTCCAAACATTTCCATTGATATTTCTTACCTTTTTTTTTTTTTTTTTTGTAATTGTATTTCTGAAATATGAAAGAATGCAAATCGAATTGCAAATTGAATTCAACTTTAATTTAAATCTACAGTGAATAAATATTATTATATTGAAAAGATGTGAAGAGACAACTTCAGTTGTATAGAAGACTAAAGATATTCTAAGTGATTTCCATTAAGGTGGTGAAGCCGGGAAGCAGAGAGTGTGTGTCTGTGAGTGACGGGGAAGGAGATGGAAACGGTTAAGTTAAAGCTGAATCTAAAATATCATTGTCGTCGTCATCGTCGTCATCATCATCATCATCATTGTCATCGTCATCATCATCATTGTTTAGCATCCACTTTTCCATGCTAGCATGGGTCAGATGAAATCCATTGAGGCAGATTTCCTGTAGCCGGATGCCCTTCCTGTTGGAGAACCCTCACCTGTTTCCAAGAAAGGTATTGTTTCCTCATGGTCGGACATTATTTCCAAGGAAGACTGCAGATGAAAGACATTCGTTTACAGTAATCACAAGAAGTCAAGGCAAGAAGACAGTGACACACACACATACACACACACACACACACGAACACAGATACACACTCACATGCAGATACACACACAGACAAGCATGCACACGCTTGCACACATACACACATATGCACACACACACATGTGCTGAGACCCCCCACTTCTGTCATGACTGACCATGGGATTGTACCTAGAAAGTTACCCTCCGAGGCACAAGTCCAGGCAAGATTGTTTTATGGGAGACCAGCCTCCCCTGGACCAAGATGTGTGTTGTGTTCTTGAGCAAGTCACTTTATTTCACGTTGCTCCTGTTCACTCAGCAGAAAAAGATGTTCAAATTCCAGTGAAGTCTACTTTGCCTTTCATCCTTTCGGGGTCAATAAAATAAGAAGTAGTTGAGCACTGACTAGGTCAATGAAATGGACTTAACCCCTCGTCTGGCATCGCTAGCCTTGAGCCAAAATTTGAAATGAATATAGTCATAAGCCAACATAAACACATTCTTTTCTTTCCCACTCTTCATTCAATGAGACATCCAGGACGCGGAAGCTGGAGAGAGAGAGATGGCTGCACCAACATTTGGCTGGTTGTAATTTCACCTAAAGTACACTGCAGCAACATTAAAAATGAAGTGACTTGCTCAAGAACATAACATGCTGTCCGGCCCAGAATTCAAACCCACAAACTTACAAGCCAGAACCCCAATGCCCTAGACAAGACACTGAGTCAGAACAGAAAAAAAAAAACAGGAAACCAACTGGAGTGAAACAGGAAAGACACCCCAGTGTCAAGAACAGTGAGCAATGGTCATCGATAGCCTCTGCTCCCTAAGGGGCAAAGTGCTTAAGTAAAAGCATTTATGGGAAGAAACTTTCTGGTTCTATCAACACCAATATTTGATTGGTATTTTATTTTATTATCCTCGAAGGGATTTAAGGTCAAAACATAAAGAGTTGGAACAATTACATCAAAGCATCTTTTTTTATTATATCCAGATGATTCTTCCAGTTAGTTGCCTTCCAAAATGGTAACAATGACAACATCACTGTCATTAAACTGTGAAATATTCTAATGTTTTATTTTGTGAAGTTCATAGATAAGCACAGGTATGCCTGTGTGATTGAGAAGCTTGCTTGTCAACCTTGTGGACTGTGGTTCAATCCCAGTGAGTAGCACTTTGGGCAGTTGTCTTCTGTTATAGCCCTGCGCCAACAAAAGCCGTATGGGGGGATTTGGTAGATGGAAACTGAAAGAAGACTGTTGCATGCATACATATATGCGTGTGTGTGTACCCCTGTCTTGATGTTTTGATACTGGTAAACGAGAATTTGTTATTTGCTAACAATCTGTCATGGGACCTATTTAGGTGGACTGTGATACTAACAGCTAAGTGGACACATAAACAGAAGTTTTAGCGATGGAATACAAGCCAACCTTTCCTTCATTGGACACTAAACTCTGCTTGCGAAGACCTGTTGGGGCAAGTGAAATCGAAATCGTAATTGAACCAAATTCGATGACTGGAACCTGTGCCAGTGGAGCGCTAAGAGCACCGTCCGAGCGTGATCATTGCCAGAGCAGCTGTCTGGCTCCCGTGCCAGTGGCACGTAAATAGCACCATTTGAGCATGATCATTACCAGCATCGACTTACTGACACTTGTGCCAGTGGTATGTGAAAAAACATTCGAGCGAGGTCATTGCCAGTGCCGCTGGACTGGCACCTGTGCAGGTGGCACGTAAAATACACCATTTCAAGTGTGGCCGTTGCCAGTACCGCCTGAATGGCC
>NC_068983.1:6792950-6793653 GCF_001194135.2 Octopus bimaculoides | reverse complement strand
GTGAAATTAACGTGCAAGTAGCTGAGCACTCCACAGACACGTGTACCCTTAACGTAGTTCTCGGGGAGATTCAGCGTGACACAGTGTGACAAGGCTGACCCTTTGAATTACAGGCACAACAGAAACAGGAAGAAAGAGTGGGAGAAAGTTGTGGTGGAAGAGTACAGCAGGGTTCGCCACCATCCCCTGCCGGAGCCTCGTGGAGCTTTAGGTGTTTTCGCTCAATAAACACTCACAATGCCCGGTCTGGGAATCAAAACCGTGATCCTATGACCGTGAGTCCGCTGCCCTAACCACTGGGCCATTGCGCCTCCACTACATGCATACATACATATGTACATACATACATGCATACGTGCTTACATACATGCATACACACATACATACATACATACATTCACACATACATTCATACATGCGTGCATATACACATACATACACACACACATACATACATGCATACATACATTCATGCTACATACATACATACATTCATACATGCATATACACATACATACATACATACATACATACATACATACATACACACATACAAACAAAGACATACATAGACACATAGACAATCACACAGACACAGCCACACAAAAATTATCCTCTTAAGCTAAGATCACAGAAGCCAAACCAAAAACCGAATGTTTGATGTTTAATACTAAGTTTTAAGCATCCATTAGTGATAACTAGG
>NC_068983.1:6791166-6792940 GCF_001194135.2 Octopus bimaculoides | reverse complement strand
TACGACAGGCTTCTTTCAGTTTCTGTTTACCAAATTCCCTGACAAGGCTTTGGTTTTACTCAAGGTGCCATGCAGTGGGGCCATGTGGTTAGGAAGTGAGTTTCTTACCACACCTATTTCTTTATTCCATCCACTTCAGAATCAAAGAGAAGAATGAAATGCTGAGAGTCACCAAAGCTAGATTATTGCAGTAGTTTGACTTACACCTGCACAGACGCGTACACACAAACAAACACAGACACACACAGACACACAGACATGCACACACTGACATACATACATTCACACACATACAGTCACACACGATGACAGATCGACGACATGCATGCACACACAGACACAAGCACAAACACTGACACACACACACATACATACACACACATACACATTAACACATACATACAAACTCTGACATGCACTAACACACTCACATACACACACACACACACACACATGCACTGATACATACACACACACGCACACACACACTGACACATACACACACACACTCTGACATGCACTAACACACATACATACACAGACATGCACACACACACTGACACATACACACACTAAGACACACACATTCTGACATGCACTAACACAGAAACATACACACTCACATACATGCACAAACACGCACAAACACACACACACACACTGATACATACACACACTAACACACACACAAACACACACACACTCTAACACATACACACACTAACACACACACTCTAACATGCACTAACACACTAACACACAAACAAACACACTCACATACATACACAGACACACACATGCACACACACACATATGCATACACACTCACACACACACACACACACTCGCACACACACGTTCGCATACACACTAACATGCTTAGATCAGCCTTGCATCTCTGTGATAAAGTGTGATCTAAAATCTAGCATTAATTCATTTAATCAATCAACAAATAAGATCAAAGAAGATGAAAATGGATTTGGATCCATTAAAATTTCTAATCATTTAACAAAATGGGATTAACATAAATTTACATTCAATAAAATTTGTTTTCATTAAAATTCATATCCTTAAAAATGTGTGCCCATTAAAATCAATATAACCATTAAATGTGTGTATCTATTAAAACGTGCATTGGTTAAAATGTGTATCACTTAAACTATATAAACATCCGTGAAAATGTGTGCTCATTAAAAAGCACATACACTTCAACATTTGTTGAGTCTATTAAAAGTTGTACCCATTAAAATCTGAATCCATTAAATTTTTAAATGCTACACATAGGTGAAGGTCTATCTGAGTGGTTAAGAAGGTTGCTTTGCAACCATGTGGTTTCAGGTTCTGCCCTGCTGTGTGGCAATATGGGCATGTATCTTCTGTAATACCTTCAGGCTGACCAATGCCTTATGAGCAAATTTGGTAGATTGAAACTGCATGGGAGCCTGTTGTATATATATATATATATATTTTCTTTACGTAATATTTTCACTAGACTTCTTTTAAATAAACGTTTTTAGTATAAAATCTTCTAGCTTAAACTATTGCATCGTTTAGATATGTGCTAATTGTATCTTTATTATTTTAACCTAAAACTTCATTCAAATTGTATTTTAAACGAAAAATTCGTTAAGTTGGTTTTTGCATATAATATTCCTGTTAGCTTATATTATAATGGATAATACATACATTCATGCATACATACATTCATGCATACATACATACATGCATATACACATACATACATACACACATACATACATGCATATACACATAC
>NC_068983.1:6787725-6789093 GCF_001194135.2 Octopus bimaculoides | reverse complement strand
TATACACACATATATGTACATACTTACATCTACATGTGTATATACATGCATATCAGGGTACAGGACGTTAGAACAATAAACTACAGACAACGGAACGAACACATAGGAAAACGGAAAGCCCCTTGGAATATCCCTTCATCAGCTGTCTCTATTCTATCTAGACGTTTCCAGACTACCTGTGACCTGTTGGGTCACCAATAGTCCAAGGTACCCAAAGAAACCACATATTTTGGAAACCTGTGCTCTGATTTACGTGAAACTTGTTTTATTCCATTTGTATTCACATGAGCATCTGATTCATGACATCTCTTGCTTTTCTCTCTATCCTTCTGTTCCGCCAGATGCTCAGCCCTTTCTTTTTGCATGCCTGTCCCAATCTTGGGTAAATATTTTGTAAAGGATCCATTCGTACTTCAGTGTGGAACAATTTTTTCCACAGGTTTTTTTTTTAGTGCATTCAACATATCTCAACTCCAAACCCACAGCAAGCCACTTCCTTCCGGAAAAGGAAGCGAAGAGGGATGGTGGGGACCTCGGAGTTTCCCACCATCGGAATTTTGTTTTGTGGGTTTTTTTCTTTTCCAGGTTACTTCGCATGCTTTCAACTAATGTGACATCAAAATCACGCCTAAACGGCTCCTTTCCCCAGAAAAGGAAAGATTTGGCTGCTATTTCTTGCACGCTCTGCTACCATGTAACAGCTGTTTCAGGTCCTTTATCACAAATAGCTTTTACGTGGTAGCAGGGCGTGCTAGAAATAGCAGCCATATCTTGGGGGAGGGGAGATACGTTGAATGCACTGGAAAAAAATCTAATGGAAAAAATGTTTTAATGATTAGACAGAGGTCCAATAGAATAGCACTGAGAAATAAACTACGTACAAATTCGTTCTTCACAACTCCTGAATCTGTTTTCAAATATGATCCATCCCACTCTTATAAAAACAATAACTCTGTCCAAATTGGTGTGCTAAACACAAATTGTCAATTCAGTAGAGCTTTTCTTTCCCTTTTCAAATGAAACAAATGGTATGTGCTGTTAAGGTGTGCAGGCACGTGAAAAGACATTCAAGCGAGATCGTTGCCAGTGCTGCTGGACTGGCTCCTGTGCAGGTGGCACGTAAAATACACCATTTTGAGTGTGGCCGTTGCCAGTACCGCCTGACTGGCCTTCATGCCAGTGGCACGTAAAAAGCACCCACTACACTCTCGTAGTGGTTGGCGTTAGGAAGGGCATCCAGCTGTAGAAACATTGCCAGATCAGACTGGAGCCTGGTGCAGCCATCTGGTTCACCAGTCCTCAGTCAAATCGTCCAACCCATGCTAGCATGGAAGGCGGACGTTAAATGATGATGATGATGATGATGAT
>NC_068983.1:6785516-6787353 GCF_001194135.2 Octopus bimaculoides | reverse complement strand
ATATATATATATATATATATATATATATAAATTGCAGAACTTGAGGCAGTCCAAAAAGGCTACATGAAGAAGATAGCTTATATGCAGCATATAAGCTACTGGGTAAGACTCAAGAAATTGAGGCACTATTCCATGGAGAGTAGCCAGGCAAGATATGCCATAATATAAATCTGGAGGAACTTGTCCCAAACTTTGGCATTGAGAGTTACACTAACATTAGAACAGGGTGCCAAAGACTCCAACTTTGCCATCAAAATATTGGACAAGATATTGCAATAGCCTGGGCTTTGAAAGTCCACAGCTCTTCAGTATCCTTCCGAAGGACCTGAGAGACCCACATGGGGTGGATGTAGATGACTTCAAAATAAAATTAGATCTCTTACTGTCAAGAGTTCCAGATGAACCAACTTCACAGCAGGAAGTGCAAATGAGGGCAGCAGCAGCGTCAAATCACTCATGCACCAAATGTCAAGTTCTAAAAAGAATTAGTGAAGTATAAATTATGTAGCTATACCAAATGGCAGTGCCCCAGCATGGCCACAGCTCATGAGCTGAAACTAGTAAAGAGAATAAAAGAAAAATATGAATATATATACATACATACACACATATACATACCAATATATATATATATATATATATTTCTCCTTGTTTCTCTCCTTATTTCTTTCTGTGTTCCTTTCAGTTGAAGAGCATAGGCTCGAAACGTCAAAGACTTTCTCTATTCCCGAGCGTTAAACTAATACATCCATTTGTTGTTTACACCACCTGTCTTCATCTGTTGATTTTTTCGTAAATTCTCCCATATATATATATATATATACAGGGTGTCCAAAAAGTAACATGAAATTTTGATGCAATATAAAGGACATAATGGAAATTAATATGCACCACTACATCACAATGAAAGACTTGCACCATAACACCTTCAAGAGTTTCAGTCCCCACTTCTCTGATTTCTCTGTTGATGTTCTCCTTCAGTTGTACCAGGGTCTCCGGTTTGTTAACATAAACCCTCTCTTTCGGGTATCACCACAAGAAAAAATCTGAACTCGTCAAGTCTGGGGAACATGAAGGCCATTCGAAGTAAACTTCACACATGGGTCCAGCAAGATTGGGCAGCTGCTCATAACACAAGAGAAACAATGCATTTACCATGGCTGTGCTTTGGAGAGAAAATTATGTCCTGTTATGGCAATGTCAACTGGCCTTTACATGGTGTATTTTTATGTATTTACCATAAAAATTTATGGATGGTTTAGCGAAATGCTAATGCATATACTAAAAATATGTCTTGCAAACAACTCACACATGCAAGTGCTACCAGTCGAGAACTCCACATACCGGAAGCCAGCAAGTGTATGGGGTCATCAGGAGAGAATGCGCGCTGTTTCGGGGCCTACTTCTCGACGGCATCAATGCGCACCAGCCCCCCACACTGATATGAGGCCCCACTTGCTAGATCAACTGGTTATTGAATAAAGCTCAATAATAATATAAACAGCAAGATGCAATGTGATACCATGAAATAAAAATTTAATCATCTCTCAGTGTGACTAAGGAATCCAGAGTGCCTACATTGCTAGAAATAAGAGTTGAAATACTCCTAATGCTGTAGAAGAGTATTCTAACTCTTATTTCTAGCAATGTAGGTGCTCTGGTACCCTTAGTGATAACTGTATTCATATATATGTGTATATATATATATATATCATCATCATCATGGGTTGGACGATTTGACTGAGGACTGGCGAATCAGATGGCTACACCAGGCTCTATTCTGATTTGGCAGAGTTTCTACAGCTGGATGCCCTTCCTAACGCTAACCACTCTGAGA
>NC_068983.1:6784634-6785506 GCF_001194135.2 Octopus bimaculoides | reverse complement strand
TTCTACAGCTGGATGCCCTTCCTAACGCTAACCACTCTGAGAGTGTAGTGGGTGCTTTTACGTGTCACCGGCACAAAGGCCAGTCAGGCAGTATTGGCAACGGCCACGCTCAAAATAGCGTATTTTACATGCCATCTGCATAGGAGCCAGTCCAGCGGCACTGGCAACAACCTTGCTTGAATGTTTTTTCACGTGCCACCGGCACAAGTACCAGTAAGGTGACGCTAGCAACGATCACGCTCAACTGGTGCTATTTACATGCCACTGGCACGGAAGCCAGGCTGCTGCTCTGGCAATGATCACGCTCAGACGGTGCTCTTAGTGCTTCACTGGTACAGGTGCTATCACGATTTGTATATATAAAATGTGTGTGTGTGTGTGTATGTGTGTGTGTGCGTGCATGTGTGTGTTTGTGTGTGTGTATATAATTCATAACCATTATTTCTTCCTTTTAACATGAATAGTTGACAGCATTAAACAGCAGATATCAATAGAATTCTTTTCCCATAAGGGTTGGTTTCGAGTGTTCGGCTAGACACTGTTCTGCCATGTTTATTATACAAATTACCTCAGAATATGTTTGGAATATCATTAGCATATTGAACAGCGCTATTAAAATCAGACTCTAGCTTTGCTAACATATTTAGCTGCTAATATTAAAATATAAAAGAAAGCAAAAAAAAAAAAAAGTGGGGGTAAGTAGTAATCGAAGTAAAATAACGAAATACAAAATAATATAAAATATAGATTTATTATATTTTGTTTTAATATATCATTGTACTCATTTTTTTTACTTTTATCTATGTTATGATAATAATAATAATAATAATTATTATTATTATTATTATTATTTTTTTTTTTTTTTTTTTTTT
>NC_068983.1:6783728-6784542 GCF_001194135.2 Octopus bimaculoides | reverse complement strand
TACTGTGATAGTTAAACACCATCAACGAAGCACAGATGTAATTTTAATAGACTTGTACAATAACCAGATATTTCAAATATTACATTGAAACAATTTATACATATACATATACATATATGATGTAATAGATAGATAGATAGATAGATAGATGATGGAATGATGTCTCCTAATGTTCGGGACCAAGCCCCATGAGGGGTAAAAAATAGTATTAATATGCACTATTTATAGATAAAACAAAAAAAAAAACAGAGAAATATTGATGAGGAATTTATCAAATAAATATAGAATAGGGAAAAGAGACAGAGAACTCGATAGGAAAGTAATTAAAAGCATGTGGGTCAAAAGGTCAAACAGAATCAAGACATTAAACCCATAGAATCAAAGTTCAACGGAAAAAGGTTACTAATGCATAAAAGAATACATACATACGTACATAGGCATATAAATGCACACATATGTATATACATACATATGTGTGTATATGTGTATGTGTATATTAATGTTTGCTTCTTTTGTCAAGTCATAATAAAAGCAATTTAACATTAAACTGAAAGATTAGTCAATACTTTTTTGTAGAGTATATGTTTATCAAACTCTTACAAGAACCAGGGCGACAGTGACTTTGAAGTTTTGGTCTACTAGCCTTTGCCAATATCAGTATACACACACACACACAAACACACACACATGTATGCGTATATAGCTAGCTACCTATATATATATATATATATATATATATATATATATAATACAAATGATGAGCATATACATGTATACATACATATATGTACGTACCTACATCTACATGTATATA
>NC_068983.1:6775783-6778632 GCF_001194135.2 Octopus bimaculoides | reverse complement strand
GAATTACCTTTCTTCTTTCTGCTTTTGAGAAGCCTAATTTCTCAAGACTGGTATTTAGGCATGTATGTATATATGTATGTATGTATGTATGTATGTATGCATGCATGCATGTATGTATGTATGTATGTATGTATGTATGTATGTGCACATGTGTGTGTATATGTATGTATGTATGTATGTGTGTGTGTATGTATATAAATAGATGTCAAGAGCTCAGCTGTTGTAAACGCCATTAAAGACCACTTGATAGGTCAGACACCAAAACCAGCACTGAATATAAGAAGACAAGTTCAGGCATAACACTTCACCACATATTTAAAGACCTACAATAATGGAGGCCATCCCCTTCTTACAACTACAACCTGGTGACTATATAATTTCCTTTAACTCTACTTTCCCTCTACCCAACCTCTCTCTCTCTCTTTCTCTTTCTCTCTCTCTCTCATGCACTCACAATCATACACACACACACACACACACACACACACACAGACACACACACCAAAAGACTTTCTGTGCTGCGGTTCCCATGAAATTCTTCAAAAGCCTTTATCATGTTTCACATCATAATTTCGGTTCTTGTCACCCTTAACTCTGTCTGTGACATCCCCCCATCCAAACCAGCAACTATTTATTCCACCATTTTTTCTTTCTTTTTTTCCATCCTGCATCTTCTGTGTGTCTGATTTTTGGCACTTTATTTAGAGAAATTCCCTAAGTAGTTCAAATCTGCCTCTCACCACATCTGCTGCTTGAAGGATTTACTTGCAGACATTCACTGCTTCCACCGTCCCTTTCTCTTTACACACGCACACACACACACACACACACACACACACAAACACACACATATGCACACATACACACACACATACACACGCGCACACACACACACATATGCACACATACACACACACATATGCACACATACACACACATACACACATACGTATGCACACATGCACACACACATATACACACATATACACACACACATACACACACACACACACACAAACACACACACAAACACACACAAACACACACATATCATCATCATAATTTTAACATTTACTTTTCTATGTTGGCATGGCTCTGATAGTGTTTTCGGAGGCAGATACTCTACAGCTAGATGCTCTTCCTTTCACCAACCTTCACCTGTTCCCAAGCTATGTAATATTTCTCCCATGAGCAGACATATCCTCAGAGAATATTGGAAATGCATGACACAGGTGCAGGAATGGCTGTGTGGTAAGAACCTCGTTTCCCGACCTTATTGTACGCAAAAATGAAAATAATACTGACATCTCATTTTAACAGATATATTTATCAAAATTACATAAAAATATCTTGATATACTAAATAGTAAATTTGTTCAACAAAATCACCATTGGCTTCAACCACAGCCTCCAGATGGCTTTGGAATCTCCTACAACTCTTCTGGACAGTCTCCTCATTTAAGCTGATGAATGCTGCCATAATCCTTGCCTTCAGTTCATCTTTGGTGTAACAAGGAGTTTTGTCGATCTCGCTCAACTGTGCCCCACACATAATAATCAAGGGGGTTGCAGTCTGGGGAGTTAGGTGGCCAGATGTTAGGGGTGATGTAGTTGCAGAAATTGTCTGACAGCCATGAGTGGGTTCTCCCGCTTGTGTGACATGGTGCAGAGTCCTGTTGCCAGACATAGGGTCTTCCAGCAGCTGCCCTCTTGACCCAGGGCAACACTACTTCCTCCAGGCACTTGATGTAGGCCTCCGCGTTGAGTCTGAGGCCGTGTGGGAAGATGAATGGAGGCATAATGTCACCATCACTAGTGATCACTCCAAACACCATGATGTTGACTGGATGTTTGATTTTTATCACTCACATATATACGACGGGCTTCTTTCAGTTTCCATCTACCAAACCCACCCACAAGGCTTTGGTTAACCCAGGTCTGTAGCTGAAGGCACTTGCTCAAGGTGCTACACAGTGGGACTGAACTCAAGACCACTTGGTAAGGAAGCATGCTTCTTTACCATGAATTTGTGACTAGTTACTGAAAGCAGCTAAACAAGTAGACAGACCATTTGAAAAGCCAGTGGGGTGGGGGTGGGGGGCTCGTGAGAAATTTCATGTGAATAAAAAAAGGGACTTGATAGGAAAAAGGATTGAGAAATATTCATCTTAATTCATGGTCCCCATTTAACATGATCCCCATTTACTGGCCTTTGAAGGTCTTTAACAGATCCAATTTGCTCTCAGACATGCAGACCAGATGGCTGCTGTACGGTTAAATAACATCATTATCATGACGTACCAATGTTTCCTACAACAATCATTCATAAATCAGTGTTTATTCCTCACTTCCTCCTACGAGTCTCCTTTATCCAAAGGTCACGGATGCTGTGACTAAGCCAAAATAACAACAACAACAACAACAACAACAATAACCCTTTCTACTATAAGCACAAAGCCCGAAATTTTGGAGAGGGGAAAAGGCGATTACATCGACCCCAGAACTCAGCTGGTACCTATTTTATCGACCCCGAAAGGATGAAAGGCAAAGACGACCTCAGAACATAGGGATGGACGTATAATAATAATAATAATAATAATAATAATAATAATAATAATAATTATTATTATTATAAATAATATTAGGACTGCTAATATCGTTCAACAAATTTAATTATGGAACTCTTCTTCTTTATCTTTTAATAATAATAATAATAATAATAATCTTTTCTATTCTAAGCACAAGGCCCGAAATTTTGGGGGAGGGGGCCAGTCGATTACATCGACCCCAGTGCACAATTGGTACTTAATTTATCAACCCTGAAAGGATGAAAGGCAAAGTCGACCTCGG
>NC_068983.1:6774927-6775686 GCF_001194135.2 Octopus bimaculoides | reverse complement strand
AAGACAGACGAAATACCGCTAAGCATTTCGCCCGGTGTGCTAACGTTTCTGCCAGCTCGCCGCCTTTATTATAATAATAATAATAATAATAATAATAATAATAATAATAATAATAATAACAATGATAATAATGATTTCCTATATTTGCACACCAGGGCAAAGAATGAGAAGCGCAAGAGTGGCTGTGTGATAAGATGCTTGTTTCCTAACCATATGGTTCCAGGTTCAGTTGCACAGGCATGGTACCTTGGGCACTTGTCACCTACTGTAGCCTCAGACCAACCCAAGGGTTTGTGAATGGATTTAATAGATGGAAACTGAAAGAAGCCCACCTTGTGTGTGTGCGTGCGCATGTGTGTTTGTGTCTGTGTTTGTTCCCCATCACAACTTGACAACTAGTGTTGGGGTGTTTACATCCTCATAACTTAGTGGTTTGGCAAAAGAGACCGAGAGAATAAGTACTAGGCTTTACAAAAACAAAAAGTCCTCGGGTGGGTCGATTTATTCCAATAAAAATCCTTCAAGGCAGTACCCCAGCATGGCCACAGTCTGACGACTAAAACAGGCAAACAATAAAAGATGAGATAAAATAAAACAAAGAAGTTAAAGACAAACTAATGTGTATACCACTTCCCGGCTAAGTCCACCTGGTACACCTGTCTGCCTTCCTCAATGAGTCACACTCTGGAGACGATGCACCAAAGATTTTGTCCAATCATTTCCTATTCAGAAGTGTAACCGGCTCACTGCACCTCCCCC
>NC_068983.1:6773306-6774198 GCF_001194135.2 Octopus bimaculoides | reverse complement strand
ATTTATATATATGTATGTATATATATATGTGTGTATGTGTATATATATATATATATATGTTTGTATGTATGCATGTATGTATGTATATATGATGTGTGTGTGCATCTTTCTATACAAATATATAGATATATATATATATATGTAGGTATTTATGTATATATGTATGCATGTATTTATGTATGATTGTATGTATGTAGGTATGTATGTACGTGTCCATGTCAATCTTTACAATTCTAAAAGCATATGTCTGAGAGTACGCATATCAGTCTACACAGAAATAAATGTATGTCTGTACGTCTCTCTCTCTCTCTACAAATATATATATGTATGTGTGTGTGTGAGTGCATGTGTATCTGTCTATGCAAATATATGTGTAAGTGTGTGAACAGATATCCTTGTACATCAATACAAAATGACTGTCTATACAATGCAAATATATGCATGGTTTATAGGTCTATAAAATATGTGGGACTCTATATGACAAAAAAAATGTATGTTTATGTATGCATATAAAGATAAAAATAAATATCAAAATAAATATGCATAAATATATATATATAGGCATGTATATATTTATATGTATGTATTTGTGTGTGTATCTATGTGCGCATTTGCATGTATTTATGTATGTGTGTGTGTGTGTGTGTGTATACTACACACATATATTGTCCGACCCATAGCTGAAAAGAATGCAGGCAAAGAAAATGAAGATGATGATGATGACTATTGATGTATATGTGTGTATGTGTCTACAGAAATGCATATATGTATACAAGTGTCCATATCTATAGATATACAAATGAATACTTTTATATATGCACACACACACACACACACACACACACACACACACACACACATATATATATATATATATATATATATATATATA
>NC_068983.1:6769241-6770261 GCF_001194135.2 Octopus bimaculoides | reverse complement strand
ATATATATATATATATATATATATAGTGAAAGAGAGAGAGAAAGACATACATATTTACGTATATGTGTGTGTGTGTGTGTCTGTGTGTGTGTGTATACATATATTGATATATACATATATATATATTTACACGCATAAGCTCACACACACTTACATGCATACATCATTTTTTTTGCTTTACTTCTATTTTTCCATGGTAGCATGGGTTAGAATGAATGAACAAATGATGGAAAAACCAGATGAGGAAGCTGCGTATTTCCCTCTTCAACAAGAGACCTGCTTAGGTCACTCTCCCTTTATCATACTTTCATATCTCTCAGTATCATACCCAACTCAGTCGAGGGGTCTTCTTTAGCAGGTACTTGAAGACATCAGCAATGCTGGGGACATGTGAAAAAAAGCACCCGGTACAGTCTGTCAGTGGTTGGTATAAAGAAGGGCTTCCCACCTTAGAAGTCACAGTAAAGCAGGGATTGGAGCTCAACGCGGCTCCCTGGTTCATTGTACATGTGGAACCAACCAGACCCATGCCAGCATGGAAAACGGAATGTTATATGACGAGGAGGAAGAGGAGAGTATGTGTGTGTGTGTATGTGTGTGTGTGTGCATGTGTGTGTGTGCGTGTGTGTGTGTGTGCGTGAGTGTGTGTGTGTGTGCGTGCATGCATGTGTGCGCATGTGTGTGTGTGTTCATATAAATATTGAGATAGATAGATGGATAGATAGACAGATGGATGGATGGATGAATGGATGGTTGGATAGACAGACAGGCAGGTAGACAGACAGACAGATATACTGACAGATAGATAGATCGATAGGTAGATAGATAGACAGATAGACAGACAGTTTGACGGACAGACAAATAGACAGACAGACGGTCAGACAGACAGACGGACAGACAGACAGACAGACAGACAGACAGACAGACAGACAGACAGACAGATAGATAAATAGATAGATAGATAGATAGATAGATAGATAGATAGATAGATAGATAGATAGATAGATAGATAGATATGCA
>NC_068983.1:6767858-6769029 GCF_001194135.2 Octopus bimaculoides | reverse complement strand
ATACATATGTGTGTGTGTGGTTTTGGAAAAGCTAAAGAATCAGCCACTGCTAATCGAAGTTTCTCATTTTGCACAGTGATTTTGTTGTGTGAACCCTCACATGTAGCAAGAGAATATGTGTAACAATGGCAGGAATTATCAATATGCTCCAAATAAACCCTTGTAAAGAAATTTTGCTTTGAATATTTATCAAAGAATTGTATGTCTCTCTCTGTTAAGAATGATTTACCATAAATATACTTATGAAACTGCTCAGTACCAAAAACGAACACTTTTAGCTGATGCTTTTTTTTTTTTTTTCCTTTTTTGCGTTTGGTTCCATTTATGTTCCGTTGGAGTCTTTGATATGGATGCGATATGTAATTAGGTGGTCTGTTTGTTGTCAAGTTCCACCAAATTGGGATTCTGCTTACATCCACTGATATAAATACAAGGTTATATCAAAGTTGCCCAACTCTAGCAAGATGCAAACAACTTGTCTTATAAATTTGGATGTTTTTTGTTCCAACTTGTGTCCATTGCTATGCAATTTGATCCTCTTTGTAAGCTTATTTAAGAGGTTAATTCATTCCTCTGACAGAAGAACAGAAATAAATCTGGAACACTTCAGAAGCTGATTTCACTCTGAAAAACAATTACAGGTAAGTTCAGTGCCATCAATTCACTATGAGGAAAGTTTACCGAGATAATATAGCCATAGTGTCTCAACATTAATAATTAAAAACTATTTTTGGGAAAAAAAACAGTAAATTGATGATGGTGAACTTACCGGACAAGCTGAAGAAGAGTCTGTAGAAAGTAAATCTGTCTCTTGGGCTGTTTAACCCTTTTGTTCCTGTATTTATTTTGAGATGCTGTGTTTCTTTCAATTAATTTTAAATATAACAAAGAATTTAGTAAAATAACTTAGTTATCATTCGAAAGGGTTAAGAATTGTATCTCTATTATATATTTTAACCCTTTTGTTACCATATTACAGTTGAGATGTTTTGTGTTTCTTTCAATTAATTTTAAATATAACAAAGAATTTAGTAAAATAACTTAGTTATCATTAAACTAGTGTTAGGAACATAAATTGTGATGAAGGTTTGGTGGAATATTTTAATTCAAAACTTATGAAAACAAGACATTTGTACTATAGAGCAAGAAGTGGTTTCAGCCGGGTTGGTAT
>NC_068983.1:6764001-6767533 GCF_001194135.2 Octopus bimaculoides | reverse complement strand
AGTTGAGATGTTTTGTGTTTCTTTCAATTAATTTTAAATATAACAAAGAATTTAGTAAAATAACTTAGTTATCATTAAGTTGGTGTTAGGAACATGAATTGTGACTAAGGTTTGGTGGAAGAGTTTAATTCAAAACTTATGGAAACAAGACATTTTATACTCAGAGCCAGAGGTGGTTTCAGCCAGGTTGCTAACGAAAGGGTTAATCTGAATCAGGTTCTGTTGTGTCTGGGGAGAGTCATTCTCTTTTAGTGCCTTATAATTTAACACAGTCACCGGTAAAATTTCCACTTATTCCTTATTTTTATTTTCCTAAAATTTTCGTTGCGTCTTGCAACCTTTCCAATGAGTGTGTTAAATTATAAGGCACTAAAAGAGAATGACTCTCCCCAGACACAACAGAATATGCTTCAACACACAAACTCACATTAAGAATCTTGCAAACCAAATCCTAAAATGAAACTGAATCAGGTTATTTGCTACTATACTTCAATTGTTTTACCTCTGTGTTTCTCAACCTTTTTTTTTACCTGTGGACCCCTTTGATTTCTATTTTAATTGGAAGGACCCTAATAAACATTTGATGCCTAAAAAAAAAAATCATACTTTTTATCGTTTATCTTTTATGTTGTTTCAGTCATTAGACTGTGGCCATGCTGGGGCACCGCCTCGAAGAACCTTTAGTCAAATGAATCAATTGCAGTACTTACGGTGACAACGACAACGATGATGATGACGACGACGATGACGGTGACGATGACGATGACGATGATGATGACGATGACGATGATGATGATGGTGATGGTGATAGTGATGGTGATGATGAGGATGATGATGATGATGATGATGATGATGATGATGATGATGATGATGGTGATGATGATGATGATGATGATGATGATGGTGATGATGATGATGATGATGAAATGACAGCGGTTGATTTTGTCAGGATCCAAATATGAGTAGAACATCATGTTATCAAAGAGCAGAGAGACACGACTGCTGATGCATTGGAGGTAGAATAGGACTGTGTCAAAAAAGTCTTCATTTCTTGAGTAATTACCATATAAATCTAACATGGATGCCACACGTCCAAGCAGATGTCCAAAAACTGATGCTTGATGGCGGAAATGCTAGGAAAGAAGACATGGCTAACAAACCACAAAATGTGCTTCAGTTCGATTAAAAATAATCTGTTTTCTTATTGTTTCTTTTTTGTGTATCTGTCTCTCTCTTTCTCTTTCTCTCCCTCTCTCTCTTTCTCCCTCTCACTCTGTCTCTGTCTGTCCGTCTGTCTGTCTCTCTGTCAGCCTCTCTCTCTTTCTCTCTCTCTCCCTTTCCTTTCTCCCTTCTCTCTTTCTCTCTCTCTCTCTCTCTCTCTCTCTCTCTCTCACTGTTTGTCTCTCTATCTCTCTGTCTGTGTCTCTCTCTCTCTCCCTCTACTTCTCTCATGTTCTCTTTGCTTGTCTGCATCTGTCTGTCTCTGTCTCTGTCCTTCTCTCTCTCTATCTCTCTCTCCCCCTCTCTCCCCCTCTGTTTGCCTAACTGCCTGTCTGCCTCTCTCTCTCTCTCTCTCTCTCCCTCTCACGTCTCTCTTTCCCTCTCTGGTGATGAGGCATTTGTAAAAAGACATTCAGTGAAGAGAAGCACTGAGCCACAAGGAATTAACAACCATTCCTTCCATATGTGTATGCCTGTGTGTAACGTCCATGTGTGCATGTGTGTGTATATGAGCGTGTGTGTGTGTGTATGTGTCCGTGTGTGTGTTTGTGTGAGTATGTGTAGGAGTCCATTGTGTGTATGTATGTGAGTATGTGTCCATGTGTGCATGTGTGTGTGTGCTTGTGTGTGTATATGCGTCCATGTGTGTCTCTGTGTGTGTCTCTGTGTGTGTGTATGTGTGTCCGTTGTGTGTTTATGTGTGTATGTGTGTTCGTTGTGGGTGTGTGTATGTGTGTCCGTTGTGGGTGTGTGTATGTATTTGTGTGTGTGTTTGTGTATGTGCTTGTGTGTGTGTGTGTGTGTGTATGTGTATGTGTGTTCTTGTCTTTGCCTCCAACCACCACCACCACTACCACCACCACTACCACCACCACCACCACCACCACCACTACCACCACCACCACCACTTGAATCCAATGCTAAGCATCCCTATAACTTAGCACTCCATCAAGAAAGACCTATAGAATAAATACCAAACTTGAATCCTTTCCAGTTTAGGCCTACAAGGCAGTGCTCCAGCTTGGCCACCATCCAACAACAGAAACAAACAAGATAAAAGACAAACATCATAGAAGTTCCTTGAGGCATGAAATATATTCCAAGAATTCCTCAAAAGCGAAAACTTTGGAAAACGCTGCATCAGAGATGTCGTTCAATCAATTACTTTGGTTATAAGTTAGTTAGCTACTCACCTACCAACTTAACATTACTAACGTCTAAATTAGAGCAGTGAAACGCCCCCAGTATATGTAATGTGTATCGATAAAATCAATAATCTAGTTCAGCCAATATTTTTAACACTGTGTCATAACCGCATATCATTATTCACTTTTACATATATCATCAAACAGCAAGCATATCAGATTGGTGTCAAGATAGAAGCAGAAAGACGGTTTTATTGAGAAACATTACCTGCTGTGCATTTCTTTCGTCGTCGTCATCGATATCGCCATCGTCATTGTCGTCATTTAATGTCTGCTTTCCATGCTGGCATGGGTTAGATGGTTTGACTGGAACTGGTAAACTGGAGAGATGTACCAGGTTCCTGCCTGGTTTAGCATGATTTCTATGGCTGGATGCCTTTCCTAATATGCCAACCACTTTACAGAGTGTAGGAAGTGTCTTTTATGTGTCACCAACACAGGTGCCTTTTACTTGCCACTGGCAAGGCTACCTTTTACATGTCACCAGCACAGGTACGTTGTATGTGTCACCAGAACAGGTGCCTTGTATGTGTCTCCAGCACAGGTGCCTAGCAGGTGTCACCAGCATGGGTGCCATGTATGTGTCACCATGGTGGGGGTGGGGGTGGTGATATTGGTGACGATGGTGATGATTATGATGATGATGGTGATGGTGATGATGATTACAATGACAATAACCATCATGATGATGGTGTCTGAAGAAAAAACAGGCCTACAAAATCTTTTATCACAATTATACTTGATCTGCTCTGATCCAAGACAATAAAACAAGGGTATGTTTTTTTTTGTTAATTTTTTTTTTTTTCATGCAAATTATTTAAATATTTCTAGGACAGAACTTTATAATTCCACAGCACACATACACACAAGTAAAAAAAAGAATCTTTTTTCTCATTTGAAATTGCAAAACAAAGAAAGAACAGAAAAATATCCAAGCGCAGGAGTGGCTGTGTGGTAAGTAGCTTGCTTACCAACCACATGGTTCTGGGTTCAGACCAAAGGCTTGTGAGTGGATTTGGTAGACGGAAACTGAAAGAAACCCGTCATATATATATCATCATCATCATCATCGTTTAACGTCCGCTTTCCATGCTAGCATGGGTTGG
>NC_068983.1:6760790-6762937 GCF_001194135.2 Octopus bimaculoides | reverse complement strand
GCAAAAATATAGGAATATGTGTGTGTGTGTATGTGTGTATATGCTTGTGTGTTTGTGTTTGTCACCCTAGCATTGCTTGTCAACCGATGCTGGTGCGCTTATGTCCCCATCACTTAGCGGTTTGGCAAAAGAGACCAATAGAATAAGTACTAGGCTTACAAAGAATAAGTCCTGGGGTCAATTTGCTCGACTAAAGGCAGTGCTCCAGCATGACCACAGTCAAATGACTGAAACAAGTAAAAGAGTAAAGAGTAAAAAGAGAGATTAAGAGCCTCTTTAGTTAATTAATTAAATTTGGTGCTAAAATCAGTTTAAAGAGAGTACTGAATAACCGTTCGGCTAACCATATGTCATAATAACATCATTGGTTTTCATAATGATTACTAATTAATATGTCACTAAATTCATTAGTTTAATTAAAGTTAATCAGATCTTTTAATAGTTCTAGCTTGGCCGAAACTAAACTTTTTTCTGAAGATTGAATTCTCAACTCATTCAAAGTCAACACCTGCATGTGTGTGCATGTGCGTGTGCGTGTGTCTGTGCACACGTGTGTGTGTGTGTGTGTGTGTGTGTATGTGTGTGTGTGTATGTAAAAGAGTGTGGGAAAATGCAAAGTGAGCAAAGTATAGATATCACAGAATTGGGCTCAGATGAATGAGAACCCAGAATCTAACTCCTTTATCCCGGACAAGTAACTCTGGCATTGAAAATTGACTATAAGAATGAACTTTGTTGAGCTGTTATGGAGAAAGAACAGAAGCAGGTTTAATTTGTGTATTTACATGAAATAAACATACAGAATAAGGAGGAAAGTATATGAAAGGAATTTTGCAATAGTATTACATCGACAACTGTTTCGAGAGCACATGACTTATGCTATAACCAAATTCATAATAAGTTCCTATAAATTTATAAGGCAAAGCTAAGTCACTTTCACCAGAAGGAAAATAGTAAATGCATATTTCATAGCAGAGTTTACGAGTATAGAAATTTCTAGAGAGTGGGGCAGTAAGAAAAGTATTTGAGGGAAGAGAAAGAATAATTACATAGCTGGCACAATTAGAAATTAATAGAGTTAAAATATCAGTAGACATAAACCAGAGAAAGGATAGACAAAATCTATTGTGGCAGCATTAAAGTTGTAGAGTGGTCTGCCAGACAATACAGAATAAGAGAGGCATTAGTAGAAGACATTAGTAGGGCAATAAGCAGGTTTTAAAGAAAGATGGATACAAGGCAGTGGAGTTGGGTGGGGGAAGTAGACATGTTAGTGCATATTAGTGATGAGGGAGGTAAATTGTTTTGTGGTGCTGTTTGAGAAAGAGCTCAGTTATTTAATTGGCGGGAAGGAGGTCAGAAATAGGGATGCATCTTAGTGTAGATGGTGGTTTCTCAGTCCTTTGCTTCAGTCATTTGACTGCGGCCATGCTGGAGCACCACCTTTAGTCGAGCAAATCAACCCCGGGACTTATTCTTTATAAGCCTAGTACTTATTCTATCATTCTCTTTTTGCCGAACCACTATGTTACGGGGACATAAACACAGCAGCATTGGTTGTCAAACACATACATATGCACACACACACATATATATATACATATATGCGACGGGCTTCTTTTAGTTTCCCTCTACCAAATCCACTGACAAGGCTTTGGTCTGCCCGAGGATATAGTAGAAGATGCTTGCCCAAGATGCCACGCAGTGGGACTGAACCCCGAACCATGTGATTAGTAAGCAAGCTACTTACCACACAGCCACTCCTGCACCTATGTATATATATATAGTGTGTGTGTGCGTGTGAGTGCATGTATTTGCACGTGTGCATGCATGTGTGCATGTATAGGTGCATGCGTGTGTCTGTGTTTTCAATTAGAATTCCATAAAAAGAAAGCTTCCAGTTAGCTGGAAGTTCCACAAAACATTTAAAATAAAACTGTTGTTCAAATATTTCAATTTCACATTTACATTGACTTTTCTAAAGTTTACAACACACATATATATTTATATATGAGTGTATATGTAAGTATGAATAGATATATGTATGTATATATATATGTGTGTATATGTGTGTGTATATATATATGTGTGTGTGTGTGTATATATATATACATATGTGTATATATATATATATATATATATATATA
>NC_068983.1:6758223-6760207 GCF_001194135.2 Octopus bimaculoides | reverse complement strand
TATATATATATATATAAATATATATATATAAATACATATTCATGTATGTATATATGCACACACACACACACACATATATATATATATATATACATATATATATATATATATATATATATAGAGAGAGAGAGAGAGAGAGGTGTAGATATATAGATAAATAAAACAAACACACTGATACATAAACACAGCATACATGCACACATAAATACATATATTTACACACACACACGCACACACACACATGCATGCATAAATGCAGAGCACATATATATTAACACATATGCATGCATGCATGCAAATACATGCACATGTGCATACACAAATTAATAAATACACACACGCACACACACTCATAGATACACACACACACACACACACACATATACTTCAATGCATGAATAAAAATAGTCATTTCTCATGTTTTTCATCATTTCACCAGACAAAAGTTTTAAATTGGATTTTTGCTTGCCTGGATTGAAATCAAACATGATTACATATAATAAATCAATACCTGTCGATTATCATCATCCTCATCCTCATCCCCATCATCCTCATCATCATCATCATCATTTCAGTAGTCTTATTCCTTTCATCTGTCACCCTTTTGGCAATAAATGAAATTTCTTCTTCTTCTCAACATCATTATTGCTGTTGTTTTGAAAAATAGAATCATTATTATTGTTGTTGCTTTTGTTGTTACTACTACTACTACTACTACTACTACTACTACTACTACTACTACTAGGACTACTACTACTAGTAGTACTACTACTGCTGCTGCTGCTGCTGCTGCTACTGTTGCTTTTATTATTGTTGTGTACTGAAGTGTGCAGATATCTTAAAGATCGCTCAGTAAAAAGTTGGGTTTTTAACATGATTTATTTGATGAAGGAAAGTTTTTTTTTTTCTTTCTTTCCGTTCCATTTTGTAAACACAAGATTTTGAAATATTTGGATGGCTTCCCCATTATATCAAATAGACAACACATTGCAAGATGGTTGTCTCAGAAGTAGTAAGTCAAGGGACTTATTCATATTCACCCCTAATATTTCAAGTGCATACTAAAACTTTTAATCGAATGCACAGAATATTTAGATAACTGTAATCATGAAATATTTATTTAATGAAAAAATTCTGAGTAACCTTGGAGAATAAAAGTAATGTCTTGATTTGAAGCAGCTCAAAAGAAATAGAACGATGATTGATAAGATACGTTACAAATGATATTGCCTCTTTACCTGACCAGTTTGGTTGAGAAAGAGCAAAGATAAAGATAATCTATCTCTGTTTTCCAAATGGAGTGGATTTATATATGGCCTCAATATCTGTTCAATATATGGGATGATGTAGCATTCTTCAACCTAGGTATGGAAAATGGAAGTACATGCCTGATATTTCAGAGGGAGGGTAGGTTGAGGCAATTGACAGAGATGGTTTACTATACATCTACCCACAAGGTTGAACCACAATGCATGAGAAGATGAAAAATAAGGGTTTTAGTCAAGGACTTGCAGCACAATAGAGGCAGGTGGTGAGCATAGATGTGATACACAACATGAGATTAGGTGGGGTCTGCATGAATTTGAAGATATTGATGACCCTTGAAGACCACAAGACTATCAGAAATCTGAAATCCATTTAAGAAACAGAAATAAAATCAATAAAACTACTGGTGAAGGGCAGAAAACTCTGTAACCTTCAAGGAAAGGAAGGAAGCAGAAGAGAAAGCAGGTGGAGCATACAACATGCTATACATCAGGTAGAGCTTCTAATTGCTCTTTTGGCAGCATCCACTCCATCTTTTATTGAACAAACTCATTGGGATACGAAGATATGTTTTGCTCCTTATTCTACTTGATGAGGTGCCAGTATTTGCCAAGCACCATCACTTTGTGTACTTTAGCTTCATTACTATGGCAACAGTCTGGATACTTATTGATCCGACCTCATATATACATACATACACACACACACACATATATAT
>NC_068983.1:6754828-6757115 GCF_001194135.2 Octopus bimaculoides | reverse complement strand
TATATATATATATATATATATATATATATATATATATATATATATATATATATATATATATATATATTATTCATATTATTATATGTATATATATCTCTATGTATGTATATATGTATGCATGTATGTATGTATGTAAAACAAATGTTTGTTATCATACAGTACATAACATCATCATCATGAGCAAGATTTGTGTTCCTTACTGATGTGTGTGTGCGTGTATGTGTGTGTGCGTGTATGTGTGTGTGTGTGTGTGTGTGTGTGTGTGTGTGTGTGTGTGTGTGTGTGTGTGTGTGTGGTTCTCTCTGCGATAACATTCATGTTTTTGGAAACCATGGTATCAAATGTTCTTTTCTTTAGTTCAGCAACAAATAAAATTGTGTCAACAACAAAAGACTTCCACACAAGTTTAATGAATGAAAATTAAGATAACGAAAGATCACTTGGGTGCACCCATGCAAATTGGCTGCCATTAAAGAAAACAAACCCATAGCCTTTTCACATCAAAACAAATTAGCCTCTAAGCCAACCACAGATGTTTTTGTGAATCTGTAGCATCATTCAAGATTATTATTTTATCTGAGACAGAACCAACGGCTTAACAATACTCGTGCCTCGCATACTGATGAGATGGAAAAAAATCTCTTATTAGTGTGGATGAAAGAGAAACAATTAGCTGGTGATTTAGAGAGTGAAGCATTTATTTGTGAAAAAAGCTAAGTCTCTTTTAGAATCAACGTGAATGAGATGCTTCTCGTAATTCTGCTGACAGTGATGAGGTGCCCGAAGGATTTAAATCTTACAAAGATTGGTTTGAGTTTTTGAGAAGTAAAAAATAAATGGTTGTGTTTAGTGTTTATCCCCATGGGTGTTCTCTAGGAGATGACAATATTGCAATTTAACCTCAGGAAGACATCTCCTTCAGCTGGTTGATTCGATTTTTTATACACAATAGGAATCAGGTAACTGGTTCTATGAGCCCTAGGTCTTGTAGAATCACTTACCTGACATTGCTGTGCTTATTTTGCAAGTTGTGGAATTTGTGTTTTTGTGCTGTAATCTGCAATTTTGTCATGGACAGGAACAAAGAGCCAATGTAAAATTTTGCATTAAATTTGGTGAGTCTGCAACAGAAACATTGAGCATGCTTCAGCAAGCTTACAGGGATGAGGCAATAATTAGTATGTAATGTTTCGTGTGGCACGTGCACTTCAAAAGCAGAACTTCCTTGGAAGATGATAAGTGAACTGGAAGACCTGCCATGGGTGTCAACCCCGGAAATATAGTATTGTACTTTGAGAATTCATCCCCTAGGGCCAGACTGTTAATCGAGAGTTTTACTGTGTTGTTCTGAAGCATTTCAGGAAGGACATTCAATGAAAGAAGTGTGAAGAAGTGGATTCTTCACGATGGCAATGCATTCTGTCACTAAGCTCTTGTCACTTGTGAGTTTCCCACCAAAAACAAGAGAGTATTGCTTCCACACCTGTCCTATTCCCCAGATTTACCACCTGCAGACTTCCATCTCTTCCTCCAAGATGAAAATACAGCTCAAAGGTCACCTTTTTAACCCCATTGTCAAGATCCAGAATGAATCACAGAAGATCCTCGACATGCTTACAGAAATCAACTTCCAGGCCAGATTCCAAAAGCAGCAGGAACACTGGGACCAGTACAAGATGACTATTTCAAGGGAGACGATGCTAAAACTTAGGTAGATAAGTGAATTCTTTTATTAAACATAACGACTCTGGGAACCTTTTGATACTGTCTCGTATAACAATTTTCACAAGTGCCAAGAGGTCATTATTGTCAGACAGAATGCTGTGGCCCAAACCAGCAGGTGGATTCTGTCCTCTTGTGTGGGTAAGCTGCCCCAAATATTTCTAAATATTTCTAATGGTATTTTTTTTTTTATTAAATTACAAAGAGATTGTATTGTTATGTGTTACATAATTATATATTCTGAGTTTTCATTTCAAATCTTTCCTAGATTCATTGTATAGCATCTTTATCCATTCCTCGCTGTTACATAACTGTCTTGTCCCCACCCAACCCCATTACTCTGTACATATTTGGTAACTCTCATGTATAACATTTAATTGCTTTTGTTATTATTATTATCATTATTATTATTTTTATTATTATTATTATTATTATTATTATTATCATCATCATTATTATTACTGTCATTGTCATCATTATTATTATTATTATTATTATTATTATTATTATTATTATTATTATCATTATTATTATTATTATTATTATTATTATTATTATTATTATC
>NC_068983.1:6753357-6754478 GCF_001194135.2 Octopus bimaculoides | reverse complement strand
CCAGCCACCCCTTCCACCACCACACTTCTCATTCAACCTCTCCCAACCCCCCACCCCACTATATCTACCAGTTCCATTCTTTCAAAACAAGACATTTCTACTTCAATCACTTCATTTAAAATATCCCATCATGCAACTGTATGTGAATAAATGACTCTTTTGTATGCTTTTTCATTTCACCTTCTTTCTTTCCTTCTTTCTTTCATTCTTTCTCTTTATTTGGGTCTTTGTTTTTATTATTATTATTATTGATATTATTATTATTATTATTGTTTTACTTCTCAGAGCACTTGTTTGCATATTTTTATTGTTGTTGTTATTATTGTTGTTATTATTGTTATTATTATTATTTTGCTTCTTTTCTTTTCTTAAGTCTCAGATATCTTCTCTAACCTTGCACTTCTATAACTTCTCAATGACTGGTACACACACACACACACAAACATTGAATGTCTGCATGCGTGTATGTGTGTTTCAGTGTGTGGTTCTGTGCGTGTGTATATATATGTGTTGTGTGTATATTAGACATAAGCACAGACAAAAGACAGAATGTATGTATGTATATATATATATATATATAAATTAATAGTTATCGCCAGTACCGCTGCCGTAGTCTCCTTTAGAGAGACTTAGAAATATTAATAACTATATATATATATATATATATATATATATATATATATATATACATATACATACATACATACATACATACATACATACATATGTATATATAAACAAATATATATAGATACATATACATATATAACATACATACATATTTTTACACACACTCACATGTATTTATGTATATATACAAGTATGTATGTATATATGTATACAGACATACACATATACATACACATACACACACATACACATATATTTCACAGTTTATGAGTAAGTTTCGATATTTTTGTACCTATATACATATGATTATATGTGAATATGAATATGTGTGTGTGTGTGTGTTTGTGCGTGTGTACACTAGTATATATGCGCATAAACATGTACACAAAGATAAATACACACACACATATATGCATATTTATAAATTTATGGATATATATTTCTGCACATATATGCATATATATGCATATATATATATATATATATATATA
>NC_068983.1:6747359-6753095 GCF_001194135.2 Octopus bimaculoides | reverse complement strand
GATGTCATTATATAGATAATATCTATAAATATATTTCTATCTCAAACCATATATTACACGTATAATATCTATATATGCACATTTTCATGCGTAAGTTTCTTTATTATAACAGTGTGTGTATATATATATATATATATATATGTATATATATATATGCATATATATACACATATATATATAATATATACACACATACATATATACATATACATATATACATATATACATACACATCTATGTCGTCATCGTTGTTGTTGTCATCGTCATCAGCATTGTCATCATCATCGTCGTCGTCATTATCATTGAAAGTCTGTTTTCTCTGCTGGTGTAGTTTGGATGGCTTAACAGGAGATGACTAGCCAGAAGACTGCACTAAGCTTCCCTGTCTGTTTTGGCATGGTCTTTATGGTGGGATGCCCTTCCTAATGCCAACCACCTTGGAAATATATGCATATGTATATATATGTGTGTGTTTGTGTATATCTATATATGTGTATGTGTATTTTATGTTTGTATATCACCATTGTCATCATCATCATTTCCCAGTTGTCTTCCATGAGTTGGATGGTTCAACAAGATACAGCAAATTGGAGGACAGAGTCCTGCTCCACTGTCTGTTTTGGCATAGATTCAATAGCTTGATGTCTTATCTAATGTCAATCACTTCACAGTGTGTCTTAGATGCTTTTTGCATTGCACTAGCACTAGTTAGGTTGCTATGCAATCTGTATGCTAAAAATTTATTTTTTTTTGACTGAGAGTGTGAATATGGTAGAGAGGGAAGTAGCTTTAAACTATGTATTGAGAGGTTGAGGGTATGAAAGAAGAGACAGGAATAGGTTTCTTGAGAAGATGACATATATTGCTACATCATAGTACATGAAGTGGGTTGGAAGCAGAGAAAGAGATATGAAGATATTGGTGATGAGGTATCAGGAGATATTCTCAAGATCCAAGAACGTGAATAGCAGAAAATATGGATGAAGACAGCTGTATAAAGAAGTGCCAATCTCTGTGGAGGGAATCTGTGGAAGAAGTAGATCCAGGAAGATATGGAACATGGTGATGAAGGATGATGTTTGGATGCTAAGTTTCATGGAGGGGATGCCAAGTAATTGAGACCTTTGGCATTATGTCATGGTTGAGAAGACATGTCAAGAGAAATCATAGTCATGGCCAGTGCTGGTGGCACATAAAAGGCATCCGTGGCACAGTGACACATGTAAGGCAGCCATGTCAGTGACATGTAAAAGGCACTTGTGATGGTGACACATAAAAAACACCTGTTACACTCTGTGGAGCGATTGGCATTAGGAAGGGCATTCAAGCCGAAACAGAGTAGAGCCCAGGGCGGCTCTCCAGCTTTTCAGTCCCTGTCAAACCATCTGACCCATGCCAGCATGGAAAAAAGGATGTTAAATGACGATGACGACGACGACGACGACGATGATGATGATGATGATGATGATGATGATGAAAATGATGATGTATATATACTCACACACACACACACACACACAGGTATCTGAGTATATTTACAAACATACCCACATGCATGCATATTTATGTGTGACTCTATATGCTTTATACACACACACACTCACACGCACACACACACACACTCACACGCACACACACACACTCACACACACACACACACACACATTAATTTCTGTTTATTTAAGACAATAGAAATGCTAAGAGTATTCTTGTTCTTTATTTCTTGATGTGAATATACAGAAATAGAATAAGAACGATGTGTCATCACCATCATCATCATCATCATCATCATCATCATCATCATCAGCAGCAGCAGCAGCAGCATCAGCAGCAGCAGCAGCAGCAGCACTATCAATTCCACAAAAACCACCACTAACCACAGCACCCTCCACCCTCCCTCTTTCTCTTTCTCCTATTCTCTCTCTTCCTCCTCCTGTTCCTCAATTTCCTCTCCCTCATCTGCCACTTCTTCATCATCATCATCATCATCATCATTTTGCTTTAACCACCCCCACCACCACCGCTATTATCCATCATCTACCATCATCATTGTTGTCACCATCATCATCATCATCATCATCATCATCATCATCAGCATCATCATCACCATCATCATCATCATCATCCTCATCATCATCATCATCACCATCATCATCATCATCATCATCATCATCATCATCATCACCATCACCATCTTCATCATCATCATCATCATCATCATCATCGTTTTGCTTTAACCGCCACCACCGCTATCATCCCTCATCCATCACCATCATCATCATCGTCATTATAATCATCATCATCGTCATTATAATCATCATCATCATCATCACTTTAACTAATCACTATCACCATGTAAACCATCATCATCATCATCAGTATTTCAACTCTCACAACCATCATAGTCATCACAACTTTCACTATCATCACCATCATCATTAGCAGCAGCTGCCTTATAATCATCGTCGTGGCTGCTAGTGCCACCACTATCATCACCATCACCACCAGCCCATTGTATATATATGTGCATATATTGTATCATCATCATCATCGTTTAACGTTCGCCTTCCATGCTAGCATGGGTTGGACGATTTGACTGAGGACTGGTGCAACCGGATGGCTACACCAGGCTCCAATCTGATCTGGCAGAGTTTCTACAGCTGAATGCCCTTCTTAACGCCAACCACTCCGAGAGTGTAGTGGGTGCTTTTACGTGCCACCGGCATGAGGGCCAGTCAGGCGGTACTGGTAACGGCCACGCTCAAAATGATGTTTTTTATGTGCCACCTGCACAGTAGCCAGTCCAGTGGCACTGACAATGACCTCGGTCGAATGTTTTCTAACGTGCCACCAGCACAAGTGCCAGTAAGGCGACGCTGGTAATGATCACGCTCAAATAGTGCTATTTTTTCCCACTTTTTTGTACCCTTTTAAATATATAAAATACAACAATTAGCTGTCATTTTTTATGGCACAGGACAGCTAGTAATTATAATAAAGGGCGCTGAAGGTTATAGTAGAAGACACTTGCCCACGGCGCCACACAGTGGGACTGATTCCAGAGCCATGTGGTTGAGAAGCAAGCTTCTCACCACATAACCAAACCTACGACAGAGACCTTCTTTTAGCCAAGTGAAGCGTTGTCATCTCCTCTCTCTTTATTCTACTCCTACTATCCCTCCAGCCAAATCTGTTTCCTACCAATAAACAAACTACTTCACCTTACAGACTAACTGAGGTGACGGTATTAGTCAAAGTAATTAAGACAATTTCAATCAGTGTTTTTGCAACAATTCTAAATAATTACCTTTCTGTTTTCTCATTCTAGGTGGAAGCAAGCCCAGTGAGCACTCGCAGATTGGTCACATGTCATCAGTTTTATTTATAGATAGGTGCGGGGGGTGGGGGTTTGGCAAACGAGGTGCCAGAGTGTACGGTTCCTTGTTCACTGCTTTAGGTTTTTTGTGGAAAAGGAAACGACAGATGGCGGGAAGATTGCCTCTGGTGCACTGTGCATTAATATACACACACACCCACACATGCTCATGCACACACACACACACACACACATACATACACACACACATGCTCATACACACACTCACACATACACATGCAAGCTGCAGAATTACACACAGAAAATTAATTATTAATATTATTTAGGCAGTGAGCTGGAAGAGTCGTTAGCCCGGCCATACAAAATGCTTAGTGGCATTTTGTTCATCTTCACAATTCTGAGTTCAAATTCCACTGAGGTCAACTTCATTATTTACATTCGACGGATATTTGTCCTCATCTTGTTTGTTGTTAACACAACGTTTCGGCTGATATACTCTCCAGCCTTCATCAGGTGTCTTCGGGGAAATTTCAGACCTGGGATCTCATTCCTAAGGTATTCCAAGCAGTGACCTGAACACTAGCCCAGCTTCCTGGCACTTGTGCCGGTGGCATGTGTAAAGACATTCGAGTGAGATCGTTGCCAGTGCCGCTGGACTGGCTCCTGTGCAGGTGGCACCTAAAATACATCATTTTGAGCGTGGCTGTTGCCAGTACCGCCTGACTGGCCTTCATGCCGGTGGCACGTAAAAGCACCCACTGCACTCTCAGAGTGGTTGACGTTAGGAAGGGCATCCAGCTGTAGAAACTCTGCCAAATCAGATTGGAGCCTGGTGTAGCCATCTGGTTCATCAGTCCTCAGTCAAATCATCCAACCCATGCTAGCATGGAAAGCGGATGTTAAACGATGATGATGATGATGACGATGAATATTAACAACATCAAAAAATACCTTAGGAATGAGAACCCAAGTTCGAAATTGCCCCCAAGACACCTGATGAAGGCTGGAGAGTATATCAGCCGAAACGTTGTGTTAACAACAAACAAGATGAGGACAAATATCCGTCGAATGTAAATAATGTAAATAACGTAAATAATGTACAGAATTCCTCATCTCTTAAATATAGAACTGTATTGTCTTTGATATTTTCAGGGTCAATAGCATAAAGTGCCAATTGTACACTAAGATCAATGGAATCGATTAACCCCACCTTCAACCCTCTTATAATTGCAGGCCTAGTGCTAAAATTTGAAACCATTATTATTATTATCGTTATAATTTCTTGTCTGCATCCCCCGTCATGTAATCTCATGCTGTATTGTATCATCATCTAACCATCCTTGCACTTTTGTAAACATTTTGTGGTTAATTAAGAAATCATCATCATCCTCATCATCATCATCATCATCATCATCATCATCATCACCACCACCACCACCACCACCACTACCACCATCATCATTATCATTATCATTATCATTATCATTATCATCATCATCATCATTGTTGTTGTCATCATTTTCTTCGTCGTAATTATTATTCCAAATTAGCAAGGAAAACAAATATAAAATGATGATGATGATGATGATGATGATGATGATGGTGATGGTGGTGGTGGTGATGGTGGTGGTGGTGATGATGATGATGATGATGAGGAGGAGGAGGAGGAGGTGGATTATTGTTGTTGTTGTTGTTGTTGTTATTGCGGATGGGTTTGGTGGGTGGACAGCAGAAGCCTCCAGAGCAAATATTCATTACACAAATATTATCACAAGAGGTTATCTTTGCTAAAGAGGCAGGAATGAAATTAACGAGAGAAGGGGGCAAGGCGTGTCATAACTACTTCCCTCCCTCCTTCCTCGCTTCCCCTCTTCCGCTTCCATCCCCATTTCCACCTGCCCACCCCCCTCACTCTTTAGACACATCAACAAACATGACAAAATGTCCTTCTAAAAACAACAAAAATCCACTGCTATCGGAATTGTCCCATTCCTCTGCTAATAAAGAATCTGATCGAATCTAGAGATAGCTTTCACTGATGAACTGGCTGTGATATAGCCTCCGGGTCAACCAGGCTGATCATATCTTGATAACACTATTATTACGACATGAGTCAACAGTGACTCCCTCAGATCAGATCAATTATTCAGTTTTCAGAGATCAATACATTTTGATCAGGACAGTTACTCTTTTTACTCTTTTACTTGTTTCAGTCATTTGACTGCGACCATTCTGGAGCACTGCCTTTTGTCGAGCAAATCGACCCCAGGACTTATTCTTTGTAAACCTAGTACTTATTCTAACGGTCTCTTGCCGAACCGCTAAGTTATGGGGGACATGAACATACCCGCATCGGTTGTCAAGCAATGTTGGGGAAACAAACGCAGACACACGAACAC
>NC_068983.1:6743668-6746712 GCF_001194135.2 Octopus bimaculoides | reverse complement strand
GTAGAAGACACTTGCCCAAGGTGCCACACAGTGGGAATGAACCCAGAACCATGTGATTGGTAAGCAAGCTACTTACCACACAGCCACTCCATACAGGAAATAAATTCTAATCATTTACTTTGATTCTATTATTTATTTTTTAAATTTTCTTAAATTTTTTTTTTTTTTTTTTACTTATTTTCTTTTTAAATTTTTCAGTCATTAGGTTCCAGCCATGCTGGAGCATCGCTTTGAATAATTTTTTTGATGCCAGTACTTTATTTTTAATTTTTATCTATTTTTGTTTGAGCCTGATACTTATTCTGTTGGTCTCCCTTCCCAAGCTGCTGTGTTAAGGGGACATAAATAAGCCAACACTTGTCAAAATGTGGTGAAGGACAAACACAGACACACACATACACACACACACATGTACAGCATGCTTCTTTCAGTTTCCATCTACCAAATACAGTCACAAAGATTTGGTCAGCGAGAGGCTACAGAAGATATTCGCCCAAGGCACCACACAGCGGGACTGAACTCAGAACCATACAGTTGGGAAGCAAGCTTCTTACCACATAGCCATTGCTATTTATAACTTTTCAAAATCTTTTTAATCAAACGATGAAACAGAACTAGAAAGAAAAAATGTTTTTCGAAATGTTTAGATGTAGCTGTAATATCAGAATATTTCAGAAACTTGACAATAATTGTCTACAAGCAAGAAAGCTAGCCACAAAGTGAGCTGGTGTTTGTGACACAGGAAACATGGTCAGTCATACAAGTGACCATAAAGCATCTCATCTCGCTTCTTTTCATATATATATGTCATATTGTAAATATTTCAATATTGAATTATGAGGTTTTCATAAAGCTGACTCAGCTGTAGTTTTGTCTGTATAAAAATACCATCAATACATAACCTTCACTTGAGAGGACAAGTGAACAAGTTATAAATGAACATAGCAAGACAAGACTTAAAACAGAAAGTCGTAAATTATGACAGCAAGATATGAAATATTACAGCGAGTAATAAATTTAAGCAGCAATGCATAAATTAAGTAGAACTCATCTTAATTTCATACAGAAATATTATAACTTAATTTAGCACTTGATAATATGCCATACCACATAATAACTTACTGTTTCATAGATCTGCAGGATTAGGGTCCACCAGGGTCTAAATAATAGCACAGTAGACTAACAAACAAGTTTTCAAGAAACCTTGGATAGAAAGTTTTATATAGGCGCAGGAGGGGCCGTATGGTAAGAAGTTTGCTTCCCAACCATGTGGTTCCAGGTTCAGTCCCACTGCATGACACCTTGGGCAAGTGTCTTCTAATACAGCCTCAGGCAGACCAAAGCCTTGTGAGTGGATTTGGTAGATGGAAACTGGAAGAAACCCGTCATGTATGTATGTATGTATTTGTGTATCTGTGCTTGTCCCCCCTCCACCATCATTGCTTGACAACCAATGTTCGTGTGTGTACATCCCCATAACTTAGCAGTTCAGCAAAACAGATCAATAGAATAAGTACTAGGCTTACAAAGGATAAGTCCTGGGGGTCGATTTGTTTGACTAAAGGCAGTGCTCCAGCATGGCTACAGTCAGATGGCTGAAACAAGTAAAAGTATAGAAGAATAAAAGAATACAGGCATACCTCGTTTTACAAAACCCCGGTTTATGAAACCTCATCTTTATAAATTGTAGATGAAAAACGTAAAAATTGGTTACCATGGCAGCAAGCTTACTTTCGGTCTGGCAGCACTTGTTACCTTAAACGATCACCTGCATCTGCTTTTTGGAGTTGACGTGTGTCAGTGCCTACCCAACTTCTTTCACGCTAGTCTGCATTTTATCTTCTTTCATTCCATTCATCTTTTTTTTTAATTTTTATGCATGCTTATTGTTCTTGAATACCCTTGTGATGGCTTCAAAAGGAAGAATTCTGAGATGCCAAGCAAGAATAAGAAGAAACACAAAGCAATTACTTTAGAAATAAAATACGAATTGGTTTTACAACACGAAAAAGGTGCAACTGTTAAAGATTAATCAAAGAAATTTGATATGGTTCCTTCATCTGTTTGTACCATCTTGAAGCAAAAGGAAGATTATTTAAATAAAGTTTAAGGAAGTCACTCTCCAAATTCAACTTGGTTACGAAGAAAAGATAATGAAAGTTTAATTTCATGCACAGAAAACCTTTTGACAGCTTGGATTAACGATTAAATTCACAGACTTCATATGCCACTTAGTCAGGCTATAATTTGCAGCAAAGCAATTTCCTTTTCTAACTCATTTAAGGATAAATCAAATGGATCAAGTGAAACGTTTGTAGCAAGCAATGTTGGTTCAACCATTTCAAAAAATGAGCAAATCTACACAATGTGAAGATCTGAGGAGAATTGTCTGGCATTGATCAAAAAGCTACAGAAACTTTTCCTCGCCAATTTAGAAGATTTGGTTGAAAAAGAAGGCTTTATACCGTCTCAAATATTTAATGTGGATGAGACAGTCCTATTTTGGAAATGAATGCCTTCAAGGGCTTTTATTGTGAGAGAAGAATCTCCAAAGCCAGGATTCGAAGCTGCAAAAGATAGGATGACATTGCTTCTGGGACGAAATTGTGAAGGGAACAGCAAACTTAAGCCCCTGCTTATTTATCGATCTGAAAACCCCCGTGCTTTAAAAGGAATTGATAAGACAAAACTTCCTATAATCTGGAAGCATAACAAAAAAGCTTGGATGACAGAAACTCTATTTGAAGAGACTCAACAAATGGAATTAACATGCGCTCAAGAGGCGCCAGTGATGGCAGACCTGATGGATAAATTTCATTAATTGAATTTTTTTTTTATTTTATATGTTTTTCTATTTTTTCATTTTGTAGTTTGTTATTTAATTAAAAATTATATTCTTGAATATTGCTATTTTTATCTTAACATTTTTTTCAATTTTAAAAAGTTTAAGAATCAATTTCTTTAGAAGGAACCAATTAAAGGTATATTCATTGTTTTTTATGGACGATAATAAACCACTATATGAATTTTTCACTTTACGAATC
>NC_068983.1:6741572-6743029 GCF_001194135.2 Octopus bimaculoides | reverse complement strand
CGAGCGTGGCCGTTTTCGTGCGGGTGACACGTAAAAGCACCCACTACACTCTCTGAGTGGTTGGCGTTAGGAAGGGCATCCAGCTGTAGAAACTCTGCCAAATCAGACTGGAGCCTGGTGTTGCCATCCGGTTTCACCAGTCCTCAGTCAAATCGTCCAACCCATGCTAGCATGGAAAGCGGACGTTAAACGATGATGATGATGATGATGATGATATATGGCAAATAAGAAAATGGAGAGGATATAAAATCGACAAACATCAGCCAGTAAACATTCCATTATATCTATTTATTAGATAGTAACAAACATATGTTAAGTGGTACAAGTAAACGAATGAGATCAGCCAATAAATACGTAAACAGATATATATATATAGAAATGAATGAATAATAATAGATGAGTGTACAGATACAAATTCCTTACAGCCGTTTCTACCATGAAGCCTTAAAATCTTCCAAGTCATTCTCATCACGTCAGTGATATTCAGGGATGAACAAACATTGGACAGAGATTGGATAATGGTTGAGTCTCAAGGCTTCTTCAGAGAGTACAAATATTAGGAAACTAACACGTGGGAAATTCTGTTAGAATAATAGAGTAGGGTAAAATAAGGTAAGATAGAATAAAACAGGTAAAAATAAGAACAAAAATAACGCAATGTAGTGTATTTACTTGCTTCAGGATGGGATACCATGGATTATAATATCTTAAAAGGAAGTTCTTAAATTTTCTTACCATCTCTATTACACTATCTATGTATATACGTATGTACATTTATGTATATGTCTAACTAAAAGAAGAATTTCCATATAAACCATTTTATAAAGACTGCTTTGCCTCTTCCTTGAATTGCGATTTTTTAATTCTACGTCTGGCAGGGCTTTTTGTGTACTTTAAATTCCTTCACTTGAAAATGTTCATGACTTTGTTGTTGTAATTATTGTTCTTGTTATTGCCAGCAGAATTAGTAATGCAAGGTTTGGAAGTGCTAAACAGTTTAGTATTATTTTATTATGGTCTTCACTTGCCGATTTCTGTCAAAACTGCTGCTGTTCTAGAAAGTTCTGCAGACAACAGTCTGCTAGGAATACTGAAATGAATGCTATTTGTACAATATAAATTGCTAAGCTTTGGAAAGAAGAAATTTCATGGGTTTTAGTCTGCTTTGTTGGAAAAAAATGTCTCGTTTCTCCCCTGTGACGACCATAGCTGCATTTCTTTATCTATATCTCTGTCCAGTTATCTATCTATCTATCTATCTATCTATCTATCTATCTATCTATCTATCTAACTATTTATTTATCTATCTATGTAATTATATATATATAGGGAAAAGAACCAAGGTTCATGAACTGATCGATGAAAATCCACTGTCACATACATTTATATTTTATACTGTGAAACTTAATTTAATTTTAATTTTTAATAAATAGAATTTAATTGAGTTTTTACCTGTA
>NC_068983.1:6738527-6741169 GCF_001194135.2 Octopus bimaculoides | reverse complement strand
TATTGAAGGTTGTTAGTTGGGTGGAATTATTAGCATGTCAGGAAAAATGCTTAGCAGCTTTTCCTCCTTCTTTATGTTCTGAGTTCAAATTCCACTGAGGTTGCTGCTCATCTTTTCCGGGTTGATAAAATAAGTACAACGGTACTTTGGAGTTAATGTAACTGACTCGCACTCTTCTCTCAAAACTGCTGGCCTTGTGGCAAAATTTGAATAAATAAATATATATATATATATATATATATATTTAAATGAAATATTCAAACACTGAGATTTGAAGTTAGATGTCACTACTGTTCATATCATCTGTGGATAAATTCAAAATTTGATGATATCACCAGTAGTAGCATTGGTGGGAACGCAGTTATGATAGCTTTATCGACCTATGAAATATCGTAATGATGCTTAATGAGCATCAACCTGCTAGAAATAAGAGCCAAGTCTTAAATAATCCACCGTAGCGCACCAATATAACAGAGAAAAATAGTATGCGAGGAAAACAGACCGAATTAAAACATTTAACAACACAAATAAAAATTTTATGCAATTACGGATATCCACAAACCAGGTTTCTGCTTTTGGTTATTCAACCTTGAGCTTCATCAGTGTGGACCACCAGTTTAAATTCATGACTGTTCACGTTAGTCTCTGACTGTGCAACTGGTTTTGTTTTATATAGCCCTGGTCAAACTATCAAACCCATGCCAGCATGGACAACGGACATTACATGATGATATGCTCAGGAAAGGAAGGAAAGAGGAGTTAACGTTTGAAGCCAAGCTCTTCGTCAGAAATAGAGGAAAGTCCAAAGAAACGGAAGACAGAGGAAGAAAATCACCAATATATATATATATACAGCTGCTCTGACAATGATCGTGCTCAGACGGTGCTGTTAGCGCTCCACTGGCACAGGTGCCAGTCATCAAATTTGGTTCGATTACGATTTCGATTTCACTTGCCCCAACTTGTCTTTGCAAACAGAGTTTAGTGTCCAATGAAGGAAAGGTATGCATAAGTGGGCTGGCTACACCCCTGGCAAAGGCCACGGATTATGGTCTCACTTGGCTTGCTGGGTCTTCTCCAGCACTGCATATTTCCAAAGGTCTTGGTCACTAGTCATTGCCTCGGTGAGGCCTAATGTTCAAAGGTCGTGCTTCACCACCTCATCCCAGGTCTTCCTGGGTCTACCTCTTCCACAGGTTCCCTCAACCGCTAGGGTGTGGCTCTTTTTCACACAGCTATCCTCATCCATTCTTGCCACATGACCATACCAGAGCAATCGTCTCTCTTGCACACCACAACTGATGCTTCTTAAATTCAACTTTTCTCTCAGAGCGCTTACACTCTCTCGAGTATGCACACTGACATTACACATCCATCGGAGCATACTGGCTCTCTCTCTCTCTTTCTCTCTCTCTTTCTCTCTCTCTCTCTCTCTCTCTCTTTCTCTCTCTCTCTCTCTCTATCTCTCTTTATCTCTCTCTCTATATATATATATCTCTCTTTATCTCTCTCTCTCTCTCTCTATCTATCTATCTATCTACACACGTGTGAGAATGTATATATGCCTCTGTGTCTGTGTGTGCTTGCATGCATGCAAGAATGTATGTGAGTGTGTGAGAGTGTGTGTGTATGTATGTGTGTGCGTGTGTGTGTCTATCTGGGTATGAGTTTATGTGAGTAAATCCATATTTTTTTCATCTTCATGTTTGTTTACTGATTGTAAACAATGAGCTTCTGGGGTGGTATTGTTTGCATGCAGTCCACCATGAACAGATGTCCAAGTTTTGCCACATGTCTTGACATGCTACATGTTCTTTGCATACAAACTACAAACAATGCATACTTATGAACATATCTGTTTCCCCCTCTCCATGTAGACATGTCTGAGCAGTTTGGTGTTCGATTGACAGGGTGGTTATTACTTGGCTTGGAAACAGGAAGGGTTAGCAACATCAAGTGCTTCTAACCATATTTCCTACACATATTGACTATAATGAGAATTTCTCTCCTGAAACAATTCCTGCAGCAAAGGTTTTTATGCATTTGTATGCACTTTTTACATCTATGTCTGTCTATCGATCTATCTATCTATCTATCTATCTATCTATATCTATCTTTCTATCTATTTGTCTGCATGTCTATCTATCTATCTATCTATCTATCTATCTATCTATCTATCTGTGTGTCTATCAATCTATCAATCTGTCTGTCTGCTCAAGAACACAACACAGTCCAATGGAATGAGTGCCAAGCTTACAAAGAATAAGTCCTGGGGTCGATTTCTTCAATTAAAAAACCCTTCAAGGTGGTGCTCCATCATGGCCATACTCAAATGAGTAAAACAAATAAAAGAAGGCGCGGATTTTGTGGGGAGGTGTCCCAGTCCAGGAATTGAACTCACTACCTCATTACTGTGAGACCGATGCTCTAACCATTGAGCCATGTGCCTTCAGATATATTTGTGTGTCATTTGACTATGGCCATGCTGGGGCACTACCTTAAAGGGGTTTTTTTTTTAGTTGCAACTAAAGAAAAATCGACCCCAGGACTTATTCCTTGTAAGCCTAGTACTTATTTCATTGAACTCTTGTGACGAACTGCTAAGCTACGGAGACGTAAACACACCAACACAAACATATATA
>NC_068983.1:6735011-6736204 GCF_001194135.2 Octopus bimaculoides | reverse complement strand
ACAAACACAGACACACAAATATATACACACGCATATATATATATACATATATACGACAGGCTTCTTTCAATTTCCATCTACCAAATCCACTCACAAGGCTTTGGTTGGCTCGAGGCTATAGTAAAAGACACTTGCCCAAGGTACCACACAGTGGGACTGAACCTGAAAACATGTGGTTGGTAAGCAAGCTACTTACCACACAGCCACTCCTGAATGCTAAAGGGTTAAGGGAGATGTAGCTGCTATTTCTAGCAAATTAAAAGACACTAAAGAAATTCTCTCTTATTGGTCAGTTTCTTATGCTATTATGTGTGTGTGTATATGAGTTGTACTCAGGAAGAATTCCATGAAAAGAATGTCCTCTACAGACTTAGTACGACAATCAACTTCACTCCATATTGTCAACAATCTACTTCACCGAGGCATTGATATGTATTCCACCATTCTCCTTCTTGTTATATGTCTGGAACATGTAGAGATTTGCACTTGATTGCACCAGATCTGTCAGTTCCTGTACACATGCACAAACACACAGAAATATAGATACATACATGCTTACTTACAAATGTGTGTGTGTGTGTGTGCTTATGAATGTATATATTCACACATGTAAAATATGCATGGTTATACATATGTATATATAACTTCAGTTCATTAGTCAAACAGCAGATCCACAAGTGCAAAGCAAAATCTTCTCTGAATGTACAATACTCTTAATAGTCAGTGACGGTCTTCCTCAGTCACAAACAGACAGTCAACATAGGTGTGGTGTATGGTAAAAAGCTTGCTTCCCAACCATAAGGTTGTGAGTTCAATCCCAGGGCATGGCATTTTGGGCAAGTGTCTTCTACTAACAAGCCCATTGTTTCTTTTCTTCCTTTTTTTGTCACTTTTGCTATGAATTAAATTAATGAATTCAACGGGATACACCATCTGCAAGTAGTTGGGTTCAGCATATTATCCTCCATTTTCTAATTGTTACACAAATTTGGGGTAAAACCTCCAATTTTACCCGCTCCCATTGATTGCACCTAGTATAGCACTAGTGTAGCATTAATTGGGTACCGTCCCAGCAGTATACTGGATAGATACTATCCCTTAGTGGGTTGAACCCCCAACCCTTTCACGTTATATATATATATATATATACAACATACGATAAACGAACGTATACATACATATATATGCACGTA
>NC_068983.1:6731642-6734458 GCF_001194135.2 Octopus bimaculoides | reverse complement strand
ACGTGCATATATATGTATGTATACGTTCGTTTATCGTATGTTGTATATATATATATATATATATATATTTGTATTTATGTGCATTCTGAGTATATTCCACTGATGAAGGCAAAGCATTTCTTATGCAGAGCCAGAAATCTGGGATCTGGAATTATCCAGTAATTTTTGCTAGTTTATTTTGTCTCTTTGTGTTCTCTCCTGGTGCTATATGAACATTTAATGTGGTTTTCGAGTCAAGTTTTGGCTGCTATTTCCAGCGTGGTGGTATCTCCGCACCCACTTATTGCACTTGGTATAACACTAGTGTAACAATAATTGAGTACCCTCCCAGCAGTATATTGGATAAATATTATCCCTTAGTGGGTTGGATCCTCAACCCCTAACTCTCTTGGATTATATATATATATATAAATATATGTATATGCTAATAGAGATACCCGGCGTTGCTTAGGATTAAAACACCATAGTCTGTATATATTATATTAGAGTTATGTTGAAACAGGTGATATGGGAAAGTGCAGCATTGAAAACAAAACATTTGTGGAGTAAATGATGGGCTAATTTGACTGAGCAACATGCTATGCGTCCATTAGGAGTATTTCAGGCCCTAACCTGTCATGGAAAATTGGGGGTTACGTGATTTTCGAATGCACTGAAAAGCTGCTAGTGGTTATATTCTCCATTGCAGCAGTCATCGCTGTGTATAACACATCCATCATATGAAATTTTATCACCTCACTCTGTCCATTTCATTTTTTCCGCACACCTCAATTCTTCTATCCCTCTGCCTCTACCTCTGTCTTCTCTCCCCGCATGACAGGTTTCGGCCAAGCCTGACCTTTCTTTCTTGGTTCAACTACCACCTGTGCCTGTCAAATCGTATGTCCCTGCCATAAGACCTCACTTCCACACACGCCAGCTTAATTTAATCCATCCTTAGTCGAAAGACACCTGTTGTTTGCATTTGTATTTGTGTACCATTTCTCCGTTTTTTTCCCATCCTTGTTTTCATATACATTCGCTGCTTTCTTTCTAAGAATCTAATGCTCTTAGCCTAATTTTTCCTTGAGGCTGGCCAGATTGGAGCAACCTCAAGTATAACCAACCGAAATTGCAAAGATAATCTGGATCTCGACTGAGGAAAGAAAACTCCGAATGACCTGTCCTTATTTTCTTTGTATCGTCTATCTGGATGTTTCGTTATCCCTTTATTATATCAGCTGACTGGATGTTTTGCATTCTTGTCCCATTTTTGTATGAATGTGAGTTTGCATATTGTTAGTACACAATTATAGAAAATCTCTATGTTGAAATACAGAGTATTTTGTAAATGGATTTTAATGTTTCCATTTTGTTCTTTTTTTTGTGCCAGTCATTGTTTAAGCGAAGCGAATGTTTGTTCAGGTTTCTCAGAGGAATTACCTTTCCAATGAGCTTAAACAAACATTCAGTATAAAGAGGTAAGCAACAGATGGTAGTAGTTGGAAGTGTTAGCATAACAGCTGGTACTACATGCTTGTTCCAAATCTATTATCAAAAGTTTTCCGGCCATGACTATCCCAACTTTACTGACATTGTGCCAGCATGGAAAATGGATGTTAAACAGTGATGATGATGATGATGATTTAACACTTTAGCATTTAAACCAGCCATATTTGACCCAAATGTTCTACCTTACTGTACGATCAGACCAGCCAAAGTCTTTTCTTTGGCTGAAAGTGATTTGAGAGAGATGAGGGCTCAGTCTGGCACCTTGGGCAATTGTCTTCTACTATAGCCTCGGGCCGACCAAAGCCTTGTGAGTGGATTTGGTAGACGGAAACTGAAAGAAACCAGTCGTATATATGTATATATATATATATATGTATATATGTGTGTTTGCCCCCCCCCCCCACATCGCTTGACAACTGATGCTGGTGTGTTTACGTCCCCGTAACTTAGCGGTTCGGCAAAAGAGACCGATAGAATAAGTACTAGGCTTACACAGAATAAGTCCTGGGGTCGATTTGCTCGACTAAAGGCGGTGCTCCAGCATGGCCACAGTCAAATAACTGAAACAAGAGAGTATTGTTTGCATTGAATTTTTTTCACTATAGTTTATTGGAGTTACTTCCCTTGCAATTTGTTTTTTTTTTTTAATTACAAACGTCTTTGAGTGTATTCTTTGTTCACTGATTAATTCTCAGCTCCTCTATGTCACGCTACTGTTTTAATAAATATTCTGTTAAGAACTCATGTTCAATCTGATATTTGATACATTAAATTCTCAGCAGTACTCCATGATGCTGAATTTGTTTTCCTTCACTTAAGATTATGTTTAATGTTATCCCTAACATATAAGGCAATGATCACCATCAGTGATATTCAATTCAGTAAAATGCCAAACTAGACACCTAACATCATTCAGCATACTTTATTGACTAGAAGTATCACCGGATCTAGTTCAAAACGGGGGCACCAGTTTTCATTTGTTTTATGTAGTGTTTTTGGTACCGAATGACTTTCAAACTTCGTATACTTATCTATTTTGTGTTATAGAACAGAAAAAAATTTTTGTATTCAAATTAATTTCATGTAAAAAATTGTCTTATTTCGATAATTTCAACCAATCACTGACAAGTATTCAGCTGTTTACAGTTACTCCTTTGGCATTTTAGGCGGTGTAAAGCGTATTTAATTTCCATTACTTCTGACATTTTGCAGAGAGGCAACGCACGTGTGTTCGTTTTCCCTAACCCTAATTGACTTGCTCCTTCCCTCAAAAACCATGCCTTGTGCCTATAATAGAAAGGTTTATTAGCTACTGCCAATATGCT
>NC_068983.1:6723706-6730911 GCF_001194135.2 Octopus bimaculoides | reverse complement strand
ATATATATATATATATATATATACATATATATATATATATTACACACACACAAAGGCTTCCTTCACTTTTCATTTACTAAATCCACCCATGTGCTTTAGTTGACCCAGGGCTATAGTGGAAGACATTTGCCCAAGGTGACGCAAAGTGAGACATGCATCTTGTCTTGATATGAGAGAAGAAAAATATCACAAAACACAGAAACAAGAATATGTTGTTCATATTGAAAACAAGAGACATTTTAACACGGCACCTCACAGATCTGATATATTTATAGTCAAAAACTATATAAATATGGTCAAATTTATTGTTTAAGAACTGTACAGAGAGAAAGGCGAAAGAATAGGAGACATAGTAGAAAGCAAAGTTAAAAAAAAAACTGCCAACATATTTAAGGTAACATTTATGCAAATGTTATACAGGTTTCACTACATTGTCAACTCCTGCAAAGAGAAAAGAAAAACGAAAATTAATAAAGAACGAATGAAGCGACAGTGTTCATGCAAAATGGAAATATAATTTTAACAATCTGAAATCTCGAAGTCAAACATGAGAAAACATCTATACATGTCTGAATGAGATGTAATTTTGCATGAAGGACACATGAAGTAGTGTTTAACAACTGGTTGTCTGCCCTTCCCTTCAAGAGCCTACTCTGCCCCGAGAGACTGAATCCAACCGTAACCTCTTAATATTCAGATTACTGTTAAATGTAATGCTTTTTTATTCGCATTCTTTAAAATCAATAATGAATTATCTCATAGCGTCAAGATTTCAATGATGTGATTGTACATCTTTCTGAATGACATGGTAAGGTAGATGTGAGGCCAGTTCTGGACAATTTGAAAATAAAACAGGTAGGCTATTTGGGCCAGATATGGTTCCTTTATCATTTAATCCAGCCGAAATATACAAAATGTTTTATGTTAAAACTGACCAGATCCAATCTCTCACACCTACCCTAGAATGTCATTCTACGAATATACAAACACATCATTGAAATCTGGAAGCTACATGAGAATACGTGATTAATTCAAAGCAATGTGAATAAATAAACTTTACATTTGACAAAGAAATCTGAATGCTAAAGAGTTAAAGAACTACATAGAGCCATTTACCCAAATTTTAGTATTCCTGAATTAGGCACAGGTATGGCTATGTAGCTGTGAAGTTTCCTTTCCAATTGAGGTTTGGCATCTTGGGCCTCAATGCATGGCTATCTGATGAACTGTTTTCTATAGCCCTAGGCCAACCACAACCTTTTACGTGGATTTTAAAACTGTCACATATACAGACGCAGGTTTATGTGAGTGTCCAAGTCTGTGTTAACGTTTGTGACTGCTTGTACAGAAATGCAATGAGCTGTGTTCCCCCTGCCACTTTGTGCCATCCTTCAAAGATATACGAAAGTTAAGGGTTAGCATCATGACAGGCAACCAACTGTAAAACTACTTCAAGTAACATTTTTGTCCAACCCATGAAGGCAGGGAAAAACAGATGTAAAATGATTTTCAGCCACGGGTTTCCCATCTGGTTCTCTTTAGTGTTAAAATCTGTTCAGCAGTTTTTATGTAATTAACTTCATTATGTTGATTTAATTCCTATAGGGTATTGGTGTTGCTAACCTCATCATGAGTTGGTTTAATTAAAAACTCATTGAGTACTGGTGTAATTAGTCCCACTGACATCACCGATGGCAAAACAAAGAAAGATAATGGTTAGCAGGTTTTATACTCATACTAATGATATTAATGGAAAAGTGAAATAGCTACATCAGGGAAATGAAATCTGACTGCAGACTTTGTTCACCTGAAGCAAGCTCACCTTATAATATATACCTAATAACAGCAACAAAATTACGTTTAGCAGATTCTCATTCATGCTAATGAAGTGAAATGAGACCCAACTGGAACCTTTGTTCACAAAGAGCTCACCCCACTATATTATACATACCTATAGCAGTAAGATTAACATTGAAAAAGGAAAGCAAAGAGAAATCCTACTTACCATAATAGCATTGACAATGTCATTATTGTTATTTTTAAGTGCTTTCACAGCTTTCACCCTCGACACACTGGCCTGTGACATAACAAGCTCAATATCTTTAGGCTCAACACCAGTTTCATCAATCTGAAAAGAGGAAGTTACACAACATTATTTCAACAATGGCTAATATTAGATTACCTCCAAACCTCATATTGAATGAGATGTTTTGGCACTGGAGGCAACACACTTATAGATAGGAGTGAGAGAGAGAAATTAAACATACAAAAAATAAGTAGATGCTCAGGGAGGTGGGGAGGGAGAGAGAGAGGAGACCATTGAAACATTTGATGTACCGGTGGCACGTAGAAAGCACTTTTCAAGTGTTGGGCCTCATGGAAGTGATGACAAATGATTGAGACCTTTGGCAACATGCTGTGCCTGAGAAGAAGACCCATCAAGCCAAGTGAAATCATAGTTGAGGCAGATACTGGTGTCACACAACGGAGACCTGTTACACTCTTGGAGTGGTTGGCATTAGGAAGGACATTCAGCCCTAGAAACCATGACAAATCAAACCAGAGTCTGGAGCAGCCCCTCAGCTTACCAGCCCTGGTCAAACTGGCCAACCCATGCCAGCATGGACAATGGACATTAAATGATGATGAATCAGCAATGCCAAAATATCACACAACCACTTCATACAGTCAACAAACTTTGCCTCAAATCAATTGCCATGAGGCTATGTAGTCCCAAATACACATTTGAATAACAGATGAACTGGTCATTGCTAGAACATCTTTGATAATAGGTCTGTTTCATTTGATGTAAAGGGAACACATTATCAATATTACGTAACTATGGTAAATCCAAACGAGTTATTTATCACCATTTATTAATATGGTTAAGTCATTTCACTTCACTTAGAATAACGTAACTGCAGTGAAAAGAAAGCCATCAAAAATCTAGAAAGCAATCTTAATACTTTGTGGATATATACAATATTAACATCAGCTAGAATTTACTACACCCGACTGGCATTCAATGCAGCAAAACCAGGATAAGTGAAGACATGGTCTTTGGTCTAGTCCCACTTGCATGGTACCTTGGGTTTTGTACTATAATCCTGGATCGACCAAAGCTTTGTGAGTGGATTAGGCAGACAGAAACTGAAAGTCTGCAATATGTGTGTCTTCTTGTCTTGACACGATGCAATAGTTGTAGAAAAAAAAAAGGTATCCCCACTCTACAAGAGGAGTTGCATACTTGTGAAAAAACATGTCTGGCCATGGAGAAATATTACCTTGTTTAGAGACAGGTAAGATTAGGCAACAGAAAGGGCATCAAGCTATAGACAATCTGTCTTAGATTTCATCCAACTTGTGCATGGAGTAGACGTTACAATGACGACAATAGACAAAGAAAGAAAACACTTTAATTGGAGTCGTCGTTTAACGTCTGCTTTCCATGCTGGCATGGGTTGGACGATTTGACGGAGGACTGGTGAAACCAGATGGCTACACCAGGCTCCAATCTGATTTGGCAGAGTTTCTACAGCTGGATGCCCTTCCTAACGCCAACCACTCAGAGAGTGTAGTGTGTGCTTTTACGTGTCACCCGCACGAAGGCCAGTCAGGCGGTACTGGCAATGGCCACGCTCAAAATAGTGCATTTCATGTGCCACCCGCACAAAAAAAAAAAATCGTTAAAAAATAAAAAAAGTATGTTTACCTCTTCTTCTTCTGATTCTTCAAGAATTGGTTGAGAAAGAGGATTCTGTGCCCCATCGGGACATGTGGCTGGGTTCTCTGGTGCTTTAAATTTCTCTGCAGCAGCCATTTGAGCCTGTTGGCTCAGATCTTCAATCTAAAAAGTAAAGAATAAATAATTCCCTCTTTAAATTATCAAAAACAACCATTCCACATATTTTAACTCCTCGATAACTATATTTCTAATGAAATACTAAAGCTGACAATTAATGTTTATAACGATAAAGAATTTTGAGGGTTTTACTAAATTAACTGTCATTATTATTATTATTATTTAAGGTGGTGAGCTGGCAGAATTGTTAGCATGCCAGGTGAAATACTTAGTGGTATTTCGTCTGCCGCTACATTCTGAGTTCAAATTCCGCTAAGGTCGACTTTGCCTTATATCCTTTCAGGGTCAATGAAATAAGTACCAGTTATGCACAGGGGTTGATATAATCGACCAGTCCCCTTCCCCCAAAATTTTCAAGGACTTGTGCCTAGAGTAGAATTGGAGCATAACAAAAAGTGCCCATAAAATTTAGGAAAATCTTAATTTAGATATAAACCTTTCGATACAAGGTTTTTGAAGCATAGAACTTGAGATAGCGTCCGGTAGGGTAGAACCAAAAGGTTTTTAAATGTAAATACTTAGTGCTAAGTTACTAAGTATGTAAAATACTTGATTTGAAATTTCACTCATATCCATGAATGTAAACAATAATACAAACAAAATTTGGAAATATGTCAATCTTTCAGCATTCAAACCAACCATATCCGGCCTAAATATTTCACTAGTTTTATTCAAACCAGCCTCTCACACCTAACGTAAAATTTCATTCTAAAATCAAACAATCACATCATCAAAAGCTCAATGCTATGAAATAATGCAGGATTAATTGAAAACGAATAAATAAGCATTCCATTAGACAGAATAAGCTGAATGCTAAGGGGTTAAAATCCAAAACAATTTTGAAAATTTACGTTGTTTCTGTAAATGTTGTAGAATACAAACAAAATTTGGTAATATGTTAATGATGATGATTTTACCCAAACGAGCTTCAATCCATGTCATTAAAGTGATATTTTGAAATGAATTTTAATCTTTCAATTCTAACATTTTCATCAAGGATTTTAATTCATAGTATGTTCGGAGTTGATGGCAAAATAATCCAATAATAAAATGTCTTTCACGTTTCAAATACTTTTCTCTGATTTTTTTCTGAACTTAAACTTTAAATTATTTTGATATAAGTTTAAGCACTGCAATAAGACCTCAAATATATCTTAAATATTAGAAATATTGTAGCTGAATCTTTATCTTATGGTTGAGTTTTAACAATAAATATTTAGCAGTTAAAACCAACGAATAGTTGAATTTCTAAATGCAACAACACAATAATAAGGATATTATTTCATCAAATTAAAAAATTCGAACCTATGACTATGTCTACAATAATTATTTGGAAAGACTAAATTATTTACGATTTAACACATATCCTGAACGAAAAGGAGAACTAATTTAAAATATGAGACAACCTAAGCACTAAAAATTTAAGAATAATATATATTTTATATGGGTTAAAAACATGCACACATATATACATATATATCACTGCTCTGTCAAGCGGAAGAGATACAGTTAAAGGGACTTAATTTGTACAGGAAGAAATTCACGAAAAATATATTCGCAGTTACTTAAAGCCTGTACTTTTTGTGATCATATTTTTTTTAAATTAAATACACTGTCTTAAATCTGAAAATTAATCAACTTAGATGGAAAGTTAATTTTTCCATTAACAAAAGTCTCTTACATTAAATTGTAACGGAAGATTTTAATTTTAAAAAAAAAAACACGGTTTTAAAGCACAGAATCAGTTGTTTTCTATGAAATCTATATCCAGCTCATGAAATTGTATTCTGCAGTTTCTGAAAAGAGGCCACCTGGCAAATTGCCAAGACTCAATTACAGCATTACTTTTACTGCTATTTATAATGGCTTTTGCTTCTCCAAAGTGGCAATTTGTGTATCACTTCTGTCCAAACCAACCCAGAACCCTTGCCTCTCCTCTTTGTCATCCTTTAACACTAAGTTGTGTTCCAAACACCACCTTAACCATATACTAAACTTCCACTATGAATTCTTGGCTATTTAGAAAATTAATTGAACCACACCTGCAGTGTATTCTGATGACAAACACGATCCTAAAGAGATCAATCTGAACCATGAGTTCAGATATGTATTAGGGGATTTATATTATGGCTAACACTTCAGAAGTAACAATTTGATGAAGAAGTTTATGGAGGTGTAAATGTGTAGATAATAATTGATGAATAAATGTTACCTTAGCCTCTCCAAACACAATGTAGGTATCTGATGCTGGGCTTTTATACACATCTGGTCGGTTGATAACAAACAGAATATTTTTGGATTTGCGTATCGTAACCCTGGTAACACCTTGTACTTGTTTAAGACCTGCAATATAAACATCCAGTGACAGATTGGAAGATACTTTCCTGTGTACAGCAGAAGTTATCGGGATTAGGGGTAACAGTGAGATTAGATCCTTGATATTTAACAAAATGAATTAATAAAGACATGGATATGAGTGGTTGGCGTTAGGAAGGGCATCCAGCTGTAGAAACTCTGCCACATCAGATTGGAGCCTCGTGTAGCCATTTGGTTTCACCAGTCCTCAGTCAAACCGTCCAACCCATGCTAGCATGGAAAGCGGACGTTAAATGATGATGATGATGATGATGGATAGACTTTTAACTCCATTGAACTTTCAGTACAAATACTAATAACAGAATAAAGTAATATAGAACAATATGGCTGTAGCTATAACTAAAACAGCTGGTGAGAGGATATGTTCCTTGAATGGCATGTTGGAAGTTAAGCATTAGACACTGAAAAAGAGGGACAAGTCCATAGGTTGCAAACGTTTCTCTAAAGAAGGTTCATTTTGTCGGTGAATTATCTAAGTGTTAGAATCAGTAACATGTACCACAATGTCAAGAAATATTGAAATATTCATTTCAGTGATTCCTAAAAAGTATTTCTTTTCTTTTTTCTTAATATTTGTTTCAGTCATTTGAGTGCAGCCATGCTGGAGCACCGCGTTTAGTCGAACAAATCGACCCCAGGACTTATTCTATCAGTCTCTATTGCCGAACCGCTAAAGTTATGGGGATGTAAACACATCAACATCGGTTGTCAAGCGATGTTGGGGGAACAAACACAGACACACAAACATATACAGATACATCATCATCATCATCATCGTTTAACGTCCGCTTTCCATGCTAGCATGGGTTGGACGATTTGACTGAGGACTGGTGAAACCGGATGGCAACACCAGGCTCCAGTCTGATTTGGCAGAGTTTCTACAGCTGGATGCCCTTCCTAACGCCAACCACTCAGAGAGTGTAGTGGGTGCTTTTACGTGTCACCCGCACGTATACATACATATATA
>NC_068983.1:6716342-6723623 GCF_001194135.2 Octopus bimaculoides | reverse complement strand
TATACACATATATATACGACAGGCTTCTTTCAGTTTCCGTCTACCAAATCCACTCACAAGGTTTTGTTCGGCCCAAGTGCCACACAGTGGGACTGAACCCGGAACCATGTGGTTGATAAGGAAGCTTCTTACCACACAGCAAAACTACAATACAGTGTCACTAACGCAAATAATTAATATTACTGTACACCCAACTTTGATAACTACAGAGACAGATTGTAAATTGTTAAAGTAATAATGGAGTTATCAAATACATTAACTGATATATTGATTCCAAATTCTGACACAAGGCCAGCAATTTTGGGGGAGGGGTTGATTCATCAACCCCAGAATTCAACTGGTACTTATTTCATCACCACCTAAAGGTTGAAAAGTAAAGTCGATTTTGGCAGAATTTGAACTCAGAACAAAAGCAGACGAAATACTGCTAAGCATTTTGCCTGGTGTGTTAATGATTCTGCCAGCTCACCCACCTGATTTAACTGATATATTAGGGAGATAATTTTCATTGTTTGGTCATTGGACGGATGACAGAGTAACATTGGGATGATACAGGAAACTGCCTGTTACATAAATGAAATGTAAATGGGGAGAAACGGGGTCAGATTTGAATGTTCAATCATTAAACAATTATGATTGATACAACATGGAACACATTGAGAAACACGGACCAAGTCAAATTTCTTCACATCAAATCCTGATGTTTTTAGACAGGGCGCATCTATGTAGTCATAGGTATACAAAAAAAAATGATATGGTCACATGAGGAATGCTTTTAATCATGGGTTTGCTGAATCTGCACCAGCAAGGGCTTAAACAACCTGGAGATGCTGCATTTACCGACCAATATATACAATATCACTAAAAATAGCAGTTAAAATGATGACGCTTGATATGGTAACTTACATATAAATTGTAACTGAAATAAAAACACGTTATTTACCAAGTTTCGACATTGCCTTCCGAGCTTTTTTCTCACTTCGGCTTTGTTTAGCTTTACTAACTAATTCCTCCTGAAGACCAGCTACTTGGGCAACCTGCAACCAAAAGATAATTGTAATGAAGATTAATTAAAGATAGATAATTAACACTCAAATAAGGCAGATAGATGTCTATATTACATATAAAATTAAATCAGCTTATTCACATAACCCCCTATCCACCCATGTCATGTCTATCTATCTATATATATTTATGTATATATCAAAATCAAATCAAATGGAAATTGTAGCTGTGACCCCCGTGCCGGTAGCATGTAAAAAGCACCATCCGAACATGGCTGATGCCAGCTCTTCTGGCCTGTCATCAATGCAAATTCACAACTTCTTACTTTGTCTATACAATGGTGGATAGGCCAAAGAAACTATAAAGGTTTGTAGCTTAGTGGTTTAAGTATTTGCTTTCATGATCGCAAAGGTTATGAGTTCAATACTTGGCAGTGCGTTGCCTCCTTGTGCAAAACACTTCATTTCATGTTGCTCCAGGTCACTCAGCTGGTAAAAATAAGTAATACCTCCATTTTAAAGGGCCAGCCTTGTCACTTCCTGTGTCCTGTTGAATCTACCTGAGAACTAAATTAAAGGTACATGTATCGGAGGAGTGTGGAGGCGCAATGGCCCAGTTTCGATTCCCAGACCGGGCGTTGTGAGTGTTTATGAGCGAAAACACCTAAAGCTCCACGAGGCTCCAGCAGAGTGGCGACCCCTGCTGTACTCTTTCACCACAACTTTCTCTCACTCTTCCTGTTTCTGTTGTACCTGTAATTCAAAGGCCCAGCCTTGTCACACTGTGTCACGCTGAATATCCCCGAGAACTACATTAAGGTTACACGTGTCTGTGGAGTGCTCAGCCACTTGCACGTTAATTTCACGAGCAGGCTGTTCTGTTGATCGGATCAACTGGAACCCTCGACGTCGTAAGCTACGCAGTGCCAACAACAACAACATCGGAGGAGTGCTCAGCTACTTACAAATTAATTTCAAAAGTAGCTTTTCCATTGATCAGATCAACTGAAACCTTCATCATAATCAAGCACCAGTGATATCAATCTCAGGTACGAGAGAGACAATAGTGTCATTAAACAGAAGCATTTCAATAAACAGAAAAAAAATTTGCTGCTTTTATCACAAATATTAATCTTATACAAGCTGTTTATTAAATTCTGTGGTGATGGTCATTGCTTATATACACCAGTCAGTTAAATAAAGCTTTCAAATTTTCAAACTCCTGAATCAAATATTTCAAATTATGTTGCTGGACAACGAATATGTAAAATACGAAATAAAAGGCATCTAAATATATTATTACCTGGCTCTGCTGTGATGTGCCGGCACCATCCTCTTGCAATTCTGGTAAAGAGTCATCAGACTTGGAGTCTGAATCAGCATCATCATCATCCTCAACTTCTTCTTTCTTGGTGTTTTGGACAGGTTTCTCCACTGCTTCTGTTGGCATGGTGATGATGTTACTGAAATTAAAAAAAACAAGAATCTCTTAACAAAAGCTTAGACAATCAAAAAGATTGTCTTCCAGTGATGTTTCAGATAATGGACGTTTTCCCCATAACAAAAGATTAATTTGAAGTATATTTGCCACTTAAATGTGGCTAACCCCTAAGGGTGAATGCTACTGTAGCTTGTAGCCCCAGGAGAACATCTTCTCCAGCTGGCTATTGACACATTTCCTGTGCCCTGTAGGTATTTGCAAAGGGAAGTCAATACCTACAGGGCACAGAAAGTGTATCAATAGCCAGCTGGAGGAGATGTTCTGGGGCTACAAGCTACAGTACCATTTACCCTTAGGGGTTAGCCACATTTAAGTGGCAAATATACTTCATGTTGTCGTGCAGCTACTGTTTATACCTCGTTCAGAGAGTTATTAAAAGATTAATTATTTTCTCATTAACAATTAATAAAAAAAGTCAAGTAACCAAAAGTACAAAAAGCTAATTTCCAAGAGGGAAATGTTGTGGGAATATCTTACAAAATTATTCTACCATTTAGAGATTTAAACAAAAAAACTAATACAGATAAAAAAAATTGTAGCTACAATATATTGAGTGGTTTCAGTTATCAGACGGCAGCCATGCTGGAGCACTGCCTTTAAGAGTTTTATTCAAATGAATTAACCACAATACTTATCTTTTTAAACCTGGTACTTATTGTTGGTCTCTATTGCTGAACTGCTAAGTTACAGGGATGTAAACACACCAACAGCGTATCAAGCAGTGGAGGAACACACACACATGGGCTTCTTCAGTTTCCGTGTACCGAATCCACTCAAAAGGTATGGGTATGCCCAAGGCTATAGCAGGAGACTCTAGCCCAAGGTAACATGCAGTGGGACAGAATCTGGAACCATGTGGCCGAGAAGCAAACTTCTTACCACATGGTCACCGAAACACTATCCAATAGTGTGGTGATGTTACTTTCCATGCTGGCATGGGTTGGGCAGCCTGGCTGTAACTGGTAAGCCAGAGTGCTGCACCAAGCTCCAGTTTCTACGGCTGGATGCCCTTCCCAACACCAACCATTCCAAGAGTGTAGTGGGTGCCTTTTACGCATCATCGTCCCTACTGCTTCGTAATTTTACTACTGAATAATCTCTTCACATCGATGGTTTTATATACATGCTTATATTGAAAACTCCAGTTAATTCATTTGTTCATTTAACCTCCATTTTTCTATGCTAGCATGAGTTAGATGAGTAAGATACTACAGTTAAAAATTCTTGTCACCAACCCCTACAGAAACCTTTGAAACCAGACTGGATGGCCATCATTGTTTCATCACTCAAGCAGTGACAGCAGTGGAATATCAACATTCATGCACATTCACTCAAGACTTCCAGTAGTTTCCATTCACCAAATTCATTTCCCCATAGATGCTGTACAGCAGAACTGAACTCTCAACCACATGTGGTTAAGAAGTGAACTTCTTAACGACACAGCTATGTCTGTGCCTTACGCACTGTATTTTAAATGTCCTTTGTTGAATTATTTATTGTTGTATCTTTGAGAATTATTTCCCTCATTACAAAAACTAATACATGCTTGTTAATCAGGTAAGCTGCAACAATAGATGCCCACGTGACTACGGTCCCTTTGTTCAGGTAAATATTACAGAGTAACATTAATCTAAGTAGCAGTAACAATACCACGAAGTTTGTGGAAAGTGGGAAAAGAAAGCTGTTTTGTCTAATTATACCTCTGAAGAAATAGATTTCAGCAAAATAATATGAAGTTTAAAAGTTAATGTTAACTTCACTGTTAAAGGTAGGAGATGACAATCGTTAGATCCTCGGTTACATCAAAGGAATCTCGGTTTAAGACCTGATGAGAAGATTTTACGATCGAAGACATTCCAACCGTAATCATGTACTTCATCCAATGCCCTCTTATAAATCAAGGGGACAGTAAGCTGTCTTATCAAGTTGAGTTGACAGAATTGGATAGAGTGCCCTATATTATTCCAGTTGTCCTCCTGTCGCGGTTAACTTAAACCTTCACTCTTCGGAGGTTAAAATAACAAGTATCAAGTCCCAGGACCAATCGAAACAGAAGATAAACCAACCGTTTATTAGAGTGAAAAGAAAAAAGCTAGACACAAAAAGGACGTGCTGAGAAATACAATATGGAATAAAATAAACAAGGGTATAATTGGAAGATTTGGTTGCTATTCCTAGCAGGCCGAGCACCCACATAAAAGCTACCTTGTTGTCTCGATCATTTTAAAGCCTTCCGGAATCGATAAACTTATTATAGGATCGATTTAATAGATTGGATGGCCCCCTTCCTCAAAAAGCCTGGAGCCCTCATTCATAATTATTACCCGGGCAATATCTGTAAATCCTGACATGCACTTCGGTATCGGAGCCAATAAAATATTGGTCAACCATGTTAGTAGATGAGAATAGTTAGCCAGGTGTAACAAAGATGTTATTGTAGCGAACGGCGGGAAGATCCAGGTAAGACTAATCGTGCGCTAAGTTGCTTAAAGAAAAGTAATTAACACCGAACTATGTCGTTCCAATCTCATAGAAAATGTGCTCTTGTTTCAAATAATTAGAAATAATTAATTGTATAACTGCTAATTTACTTCGGTAATTCCATAGGTATGAGGCGAAGCGAGTCCGACAGGATTCGAACTCCGGGAGTTGAAACTAGATCCGGCTTTTAATAATTCTGCTACCTCAAGCTGTAATCGAGTTGCCAGTATATATATATGACCCTGGATATAATTAATGTAACTTCAACGGAGATCGATCTGCTTCTAGAGAAAACTGAATCTCGAATGCTGAAAGGTTTATAAGAGGAAGAAAACGAAAGACTGTTTGGCATTCATGCCCTCCCAATGGTGTACATATCAAGTAAGCGGAAAATTAGAATGATGAAAACATAGCACAGACACAAGGGGACAACTAAGGCTGTATGTAGCCCCGATTTGAAGGACAGGGAATCCGGCTGCGTGCCTATATGCCCTGTATATAACGCTCGAATTGTCCTATTATAACCGTACCAGCCCGAAAAACATCCATGCAACCATTTTTAATCTTTCCTAATATATAAGCTGATAATTTTAGTTGTTTGAGGAATATCAGGTTAACAACGGAATTAATGTGGTCCCAGGTACAGTATGTGGTAATAAAGAGGAGATTGTCACGATTGGAAAGTCTTCGACTAGTTTTTGCTCAATCAAGGGTTGATACGGATCTAAAACTACAAACATTACCACATGTAGTTATCTTAACAATTCCCTTGATCATTGGCAGAAAGTCGTCTTATATATGTATATAATGTAAATTAAATAATGCGTTGCGCTGATGGAGGGGTATATATATATACACACACACACATATATATATATATATATACGTCCTCCAAAAAACACTGGTGACAATTAGCTAAAGTGAAGCTATTTAATTCGCACCTTGCACCTCGTTAACCAAGACAAAATAATTTTTGAAAAATTACAGAATCAGTAAAAGAGATTTTAGATTAAAATTTTAATAATCGCCATGAATTACATTTGTTAGGATAAAAAAAAAATATAAATTCGTCATTTCTAATAAGTTGATTGTTAAAAGTTAATTGAAAAAACATCAGATATTTGCAAGATTTAACAATAATTGAAGCTTTTAATTGTTTGGCAATATTAGGATTTATATTAGGTTATTGTCAGATGAAATCTAAGTTCATTCCAGAATGAATTATTGGTACAAAGCATTTCTATTTCTATTTCGAAGGTGCACATGTAGACATATATGGTTATTATAAAGACACGAGAGACACAGAGCTCGCGGCTCATGCTTTTGAGATTCGGGACAAAAAGAAAGATTAAATTCATGTCATAAACGGAGACAAAATTATTTGGGAACGATAGAGAAATCGAATACATACAACACAAAAGTCACTTTAAATTTCGATGATAAACAAATAAAAGGATATTGATTCACTTACATCGAAGACACCGATAAAGATATTCGGAATGAGAGAATATGGTAAAGGAAAAGGAAGTAGCTTAGTGTAGCGCATGCGCAGTTGTGTTCCCCCTGATGACTGGTTATAAAGAAAAGTTTTCGCTGTATAAAAGGAAATATTTATAAAATAATAGATTGTAAAGTTGGTACAAGGATCGGAAATGTCGTGGGAGATGGTCATCTACTAATTGGTATTATATTTTATCGGTCCCGGGCATGTGAAAAGCAAAGTCGGCATAGGCAGGATTTGAACTCGGAACTTAAAGGGCCATAACTAAATACCTCACTGCACTTTTTACCAATGATCCACCGTCCGATTCTCATAATTATATTTAATGTCGATGCAAGATTAGAAATTTGGGGAAATAAATCTCCTTTCTTATATAGGTACAAGGCCAGAAATGTTGTGGTTTAACTGATACTTGTTTAATCGACCCTGAAAGGACGAAAGGCAAAGTCGACCCCGGTGGAATTTGAATTCAGAACATAAAGGGCTGGAATAGGGTATGGGTTATCAACCTCAGTACCTGGTTGGTACTTTATTTGGTAAATATTTTCTGTTACACTCGTCTCATGAGACGAGAGTCATCGGCGGGCTTTCGTAATTGCTATCATCACCCGAGAGACAAAGAAAAGGGGAAGGAATTAGGTGTTAGTTACCATTTGTGGAAAACATTTTCGTCCAAAAATATTTTTTGCACCTTCTCCAAATTCTTTGCGTTCTATAGGCGATTAGTGGCAAGCAAGATCGACGGCGTCCTCGAGGAAACTCTGGGTGTCGGGGTAGATCAATTAACCTGGAGG
>NC_068983.1:6709464-6715160 GCF_001194135.2 Octopus bimaculoides | reverse complement strand
AAAATAAGGGCTCGTATTGAGAACACGAGCACTTTCTCGAAATCTATCCGCATCTCGTTAGTTATAACATTCAGAAGTATCTGTTGTGGTTTTCCTTTACAGTTGTTGTCGTTTGTCGCCTTCCTTTATAGAAAACCACGCATTCACCAACCTACACAAAATACGATTTGTATCACAGATATGTCTATTTTTTTAAAAATTATTATTTTACTTGCTGATTCTGGAGAAAGGAACAGAACCTATGACCATTGCAAGCCCTCTGTGTCTGGTGAGACTGATACCGTTAATGTTCTTTTTAAACTCTTGCAGGTAATCATTTGCTGGAAGAACTGAAGAGAGGGAGGAGATTCTGAAGAGAAAATGTTCTAGAGATGAAGGATCATACAATGCCTTAGACCAGCGGTTCTCAACCATTAAAAAAAAAATCAATGGACCCGTTTGTTTGCTTTATTCTGGTGGATCCCCATAGCCAATCGATATTTAGAAACTAATTCTATAGATACTTTCAAAATTCTATGTTATTCACACATTCACTTGTAGAGATTGAACTGTATAAAATATTAGAGAAGTACATTTAAATGAAAACTTTTCATGGATCCTTAAATATTACTGTGGATCACCAATTTACTGTTTTGTTTGCGTGGAACCCCAGAAATCTTATATGGACCCTTATGGACCCTTAAGGGTCCATAGAATTAACTCAAAATATGGTCCCGAGGTGATGGAAGCCAACATCAGCTGGTTCATGTTTAGCTAGAACGCAGAAAGCTTTGACAGGACGAGAATAAAAGTTCAATACTTAACATCACGTTTATGAATTTGTGCTGCAAAGATTCCTGATGGGAAATCGTGAGTCGGAACAGATATTGTTGGATTTCGGGATGGTCTTTTTTTTTTTTTTTTGCCAAATAAACACACGCACGAGTGAAAGAAAGAATATATAGTGCGTGTGTTTATTTGGAAAAAAAAATGACCGTCCCGAAATACAACACTATCAATACTTAACAGTTCATTGTAAATGCTCCACTGTTTATGTGACATTTAGTTTCGTATTACACTTTCTCAAATTATCTTAGCTAATGATTAATGAATAAATCTGTCTTTATCAATAATTCTCATTTTTTTTTTTTTATGGCTTCGTAATTTATTCTTGATACATTCGAGATTAGATTTACGAGAAAAAAATTACTGGTACACTTCGTTGGAAAAGTTAAAATTAGTTTTTAAAAGTTATAAATAAGAAAAAATATTGAAGTTTTGCTTCCAACAATTAATCATATTGTGTATAACAAATTTACGAACTCTCGACATTTAAATCTATGGATTCTCTAAAGCTTTAAATTATATTATTAAAAACTATAATGCATACAGATACCCCTTGCAGTGCACAGTTTAAGTAACATTGATCTAAGTCCTTGGGGTTTTATCTACGTAATCGACCAAAGACACTTTCAGCTTTACTACGAACACACGAAACTGAAACATTTGCTGGAAGAGCCATGCGCTTTGGTCTGACGAGTCAGCCAAAGTGAAGAACTTAGAAGTCCAACTTTTCCAAACATCTCAAATGAGACGGTTTGGAGGATGTAATTTACCTGCAATTAGTGATACTTCTGCGACTTACTCTGTTCATCCAGGTACGTGATAGCCACACAGAAAGATAAAGTAATTTCATGTCTTGTTTACCATTTTTAGTTGGAACTGTTTCCCCCTTGCAAACACCTTTTGGTAAAGGTATGAATGTCATCACTTCCCTTTATCGCTCTCGAAATTGTTAATTAATTTCATGACAATTATTGATTATACTCTTCCAGTAAAAGTTTGACTATCGTATTTGATGGCAAAAGAGACACACGGGCATATTAGACGTACCTCAATTTCAACAATGCATATTTTTATTTTCATATATATATATGAACCCAGAACCATGTATTTGGAAAGCAAGCTTTTTTTAACACACAGCCACGCTTACGCCTGTTGGGAAAATATAAGAAGTCAGCTAAACCTTTTGAAAAGCAGATCACATTTTCATCATAAATGCGTACTTCAATTCCTTCCCATCATCCACCTTTGGGAATAAATATAGGAATCTCCATCTTGAATTTTCTTCATGGCGTGAGTCAAACTCTAAAGGGAGAGTATATTTTTTGCATTTGAACGGAATGAAAACCATTTTTTTTTTCAATTCCAACCTCAGCTGCAATATTTTTAAGCTTTCATCTCTTGTCCAATGCTTTTCCGCATTCCGTAAAGATTATTGTCACATCAGTTCTAGCATTTTCGTGTTAGTCTGCCTCTTTTTACACACCACACTCCCCATTAGCCCTCAAATTGCTACTGAGACAAAACACGAAATATAAAAGGTAAAAACGATTACAATTTAAAAAAAAAACACGGTTTAAACAGTAGTAAAATGGAAATTTTGTAAATTGATATAAAGTAAATTATGTAAAAATGGAAACCGAGGCGAAGGTGAAAAATATCAAAGTAACAGTGGATGAATTAAATAAGAGCACTCAGAGAGCGCAATCCTCCGCCAAGGCTGTCTTCTCAATTATTAGATGATTTTTAAAATGAGAATATCTGAAATAAACTTGACAGCTCTCAGAAACGAGAATATCAAAAATGAACCCGACCACTCTCAAAAATTGAATAAAAAACCGGAAAAATAATCCAGAATACCGGATTGATCTCCAAATCTAATCAGTTCGTGCCAGTCACAAGGCCAAACATTCCTAAAAGTTTCATCCGAATCTATCCAGTGGTTCTTGAGATATCTTGTCCACGAACAAACAAACAAATGTGACTGAAAATAATGCCTTCGCTAAGGCGGAGGTAATAATCAAAAAGTCGTACAGCAAACACGAGTCGACCAGTTTGAGGCAAAAAGACGTCTGATCACGTTCACATATTCGAGAAACACTGACACATTGCAAATCTCCTTGTTGCCATAGTGTTGGACAAGTAAGTATTTAAATGTTTCAAATAATCTTAAGGTGGCGGTGCAAAATCGTAATCTACGTTGTTGAAAATACAGAATTCTGAAGAAATTTTTAAAAAGTCAAAAAAGTCTACATATAACAAAAGTGGTTTGGGTGCACATTCGACATGTCCGCTCCAGTTTCTCCCACTTTACAAACGTTTAATACTCACTATTTGCTAAAACGAGAAATATATTTGGTGTTGTGGCTAAATTTGATTTTTTGTCACCTTTTTTCAGAAACAGTTTTATGTATCTGTGAACGGCGTTGGAGAGCCTAAAGATTAAAGTTATAGTTGAGAAAAAGTTAGCTGACATGGAGGACTGGAAGCTATCAAGAATACAAGACGTGTCCCACGTATCATGAAAACTAAGTTCCCTCGAACTCTGATGGTCTTTGGATGTGTTTCCAGTGGGGTTGACGTCATTCTGTCTCACGTCTTTGAACAGGGCCTTATGCTCAATTCAGACGGCTATGTGAAGCTGTTGGAAACTGTGATCAAACCTGGCTGGAGATGGCTGCAATTGGAAGACCATATGTATGGCTGCAGGATCCTTGCCATACCTCCAGAAAGAGTCAGAAGTCGTTTTTGGAGAATTCTCACGACTTCGCCAGCTCCATTTTCTAACCTCCTAATTCCTCCGGTTGTAATCACCTGGGTTACTAATTGTGGGGCGCGGTTGAGAAAGACGCCAACCGCTCTGCATGTAACGTCCACTCCGAGCTGGTGGACGGGATCAAAAAGATGTTTGAAAATTTTCTCAGCGATATAGTGAGGAACACATGCGCCAGGTTTCGGAGTCGTCTTGAGGCCGTGGTAGAAGCTGAGGGTAACTACTTCGAGTAAAATATTATCTCACAGTTCTAATCTAGTTGATATTTCTCCTAATTTCCCGGAATATAATTTTATAGGTTTCTGCGTGTGGGGCGCAGTTGAGACCGATACTAGTAGCTCTATCCACAATACCAAGGCCGAACTGGTGGCCACGGTCAAGGAGATGTTCGAAGATCTTCTCAGGGACACAGTAAGGAACACATGCACCAGATTCTGGAGCCGTCTTGAGGATGTGATGGAAACTGAGGGAGGTTACTTTGGTCAAACTGTTATCTCCCAGCCATAACCCAGTTGATATTTTTGTTTTGCTTTTTTTTAAATACTTTTATTTTTGGATAGGATATGTTTTCTCTTCATTCTGTGCAAACAATCAAATTTAGCCGAATACCCTGTGTAATACTACTAGGCACTACTTAAATACAGAGGTCCCGATGCATCTACGTAACGATATGTTTTTACAGTGCACACTCATGAGGGTTAGGGTCAATACACGCCCACATGGTCGGGACGGGACCTCTGTATTTAAGTAGTACCTACTACTACTGTTCGGTGTGTCAAGGATCGCCCGATTTTATTTCATAATTTCGTTTTCTATAATACCCATTTTGTCTCGGTTTTCAACATTAGATTACTCTCGTTCAAGATCTTTTAAACAAAACTCTAATTTTTGTCTAAACATATGGCCAATCAAAGTGTTACTCTCGTTCCAGTTTGATTACATTTTACCCCCTGTGTCCTTTTTTTCTTACTGCACCAAATATGACGAAATTTACAAAATTAGATTCCTTTTATTGAGATATTATTGCAATACATATAAGTCTAACTAAAATAATCCTGTCTATTATAGGCATAAGGCCTGAAATTTTGGAAGGAGGTTAGTTAATTAATTGACCCCAATGCTCAACAGGTACTTTATTTCATTGACCCCGTCCAGCTGGGGTGGGGAACACATACGTCATAGAAACCGGGAAACCGGGCCCATGAGCCTGGCTAGGCTTTAAAAGGGCACATAATAAATAATAATTGTTGAAATATAACCAATTTATTGCACATAAACTTGAACAACAAAATTTTATGTGGATCTCGCCAAGGAACATATAGTCTTAAACCATATCCGAAAGTCTATCATTAACACATAGCTACTGATTCTCTGGCATACTGTCTTACTTTTCCGTTTTATCGCATCTACCTTCACCCCTTAACCCCTATTCCTTCCTCTGAACTAGCAAGTAATGTAGCACCGTCACCGAAGTTCATCCGATGTACCCCCATCTTTCCCTTCTCATAATTCCTGCAGAACCAACACTAAACATTTTGTTTAATCGTTCCACCCCCAGGATTTGACTATCCACCCCCAGAGCTCTCTCCGTTCCACCCCCAGGATTTGACTATCCACCCCCAGAGCTCTCTCCGTTCACCCAGGGCCGTATTCACATTATAGGCTCTCTGGGAGAATCAATGCACTGGACCCTATGGTATTTATTCACAGCAAGCTATTTTGCAAGCATAGATTAGAATTGGGACCCTAGATCCGTGAGGATCCCGAGCAACTGCCCAGTGCGTATCAGGACCATTACACTCCCCCGATGACAACTACCTCCTAGGACAATTACCCCCCTTGGTTAATTACCCCCTCTCCAATATATTAAGAAGTTTTTAATCATCATCTGTTGTCCTCCGGGGGTAAATGTCCTAGACTCGCCAAGTGAACCCATGCTTTAAGACGGCACCGCTCCCTCTACGTTTCTTTAACGGGAACCACTCCTGTTCCATAAAACTTCTGGTCAGACGTTCCAGTTACGATCACTCCGTTTTCACCGTTTTTGTAGTATCTCGAATTACATTATCGCCCCCCCCCTATCCTACCCCCAAACTGCAGG
>NC_068983.1:6708413-6709454 GCF_001194135.2 Octopus bimaculoides | reverse complement strand
ATTACATTATCGCCCCCCCCCTATCCTACCCCCAAACTGCAGGGCGTGATTTATGAAAAATTTATTTTAGAAGGTCGAACGACCGAAAAGTTTCTGTAGTTGGCTCATTCCCCACTCCAAGTTATCACGGGTTTACCCAATTATAGTTGACCTGAGGTCAGTCAGCAAAACAATCAGCTCTTTAACACAGACCTTCGATCATATATAACCATTGTATTCTCTGCTTCGTCGGTTTACACTCGTTTGTAGCTGCAATTAAGTGGTCGAAATACATAAATGAGTTGAAAGAAAAAGAAAGTTTATAATGCAATCTCTTAAAGCTTGGCTTTAAAGAGAGTAGTTTTTAGTGTCATAATTTTATATACAACTGCTACGTTAGAGACATGAAACGGACAGCGACCCGCCTCCTTTTATTCGGCTGATGGTCCGAAAATATTTACTCGGTTATCTAAAAATACATCTCCGCATGAAATAGGAATCGATACATCGTATTTTATTCTGTTAATCTCAACTCGAACAGGAATAAAGGAATGACAGTTTTCTGTATATATTTGTGTCTAAACATGCTCGCACCTTGGCAACACAACAACAATTTCTCTTCTCAAAGGTGTGTTTATTTATTTATTCATCCACACATTCTTTATCTCCACAGTAACCGTCGGATCTTCGTCTACACCGAGGGAAAGATACAGAAAAAATTAACGTTTGTATTCATTAGTTACTCTCTTATGTGTTGTTGCTATTATTTTTTAATACAAAAATATCTATATTTAAAACATTATGTAATGTCTTTATTTTTTATTTAACATGATAAGGTACGATATGGTTGCTATTTCTAGCAGACAAGGTGACCACTGGAGGCTCTCTCTTGGGCTACCCGTCAACCTTCAAGGAAAATAAACGTCAGCTTATTAATCCTACGTATTCCTTAAAAAGACGGGTTGGTCACAAGAATGCATTTGATCATCGATCTGTTTGGCCTGGGTTGATACTCAACTATACATTATATTTACGTCCTTTTCTGAGAATATGTGTTTTTAT
>NC_068983.1:6701521-6707044 GCF_001194135.2 Octopus bimaculoides | reverse complement strand
GCCCCTGGACTGGCTCTTGTGCGGGTGGCACATAAAAGACACCATTTCGAGCGTGGCCGTTTTCGTGCGGGTGACACGTAAAAGCACCCACTACACTCTCTGAGTGGTTGGCGTTAGGAAGGGCATCCAGCTGTAGAAACTCTGCCAAATTAGACTGGAGCCTGGTGTTGCCATCCGGTTTCACCAGTCCTCAGTCAAATCGTCCAACCCATGCTAGCATGGAAAGCGGACGTTAAACGATGATGATGATGATGATGATGATATATAGCATGGCTGCAGTCAAATGATTGAAACAAGTAAAAGAATACTATGGGCTTCTTTCAGTTTCCATCCATGAAATCTATTCAGAAGACTTTTGTTGGCCCAAGGCTATAGTAAAAGACACTTGCCTAAGGTGTTACCCAGTGGGACTGAATCCAGAACTGTGTGGTTGGGAAGCAAGCTTCTTACCACACAGCCACACCTGTTCCTGCCTTGTGGTATTTAATCTCAGCTTATGTTCCAAGTTCAAATGTCACCATGGATAACTTAGCCTTTCATTCATTCTGGGATCGATAAAATGAAGTACAAGTCGAGAACTTGGGCCACTTTAATCAAATTCTTCCCAGCAAATTTCTATCCTTTGGCATATTATTATTATTAAGGTGATGAGCTGGCAGAATCGTTAGCACGCCTGGCAAAATGCTTAACAACATTTCGTCTATGTTCTGAGTTCAAATTCTGTTGAAGTCAACTTTGCCTTTTATCCTACCAGGGTCAATAAAATAAGTAGGTGAGCACTGGGGTTAATGTAATTGACTCCCCTCCATCCCTCCCTCCTAAAATTTCAGGTGTTTTGTGTATTGTAGAAAAGATTATTATTATTATTAATAAGGCAGTGCGGTGGCAGTTTTGTTATGCTGGACTAAATGCTTAAGGATATTTCTTCTGCCTATTTGTATTCTGAGTTCAAATTCTGCCAAGGTTAACTTTATCTTTCATCCTCTCAGGGTCTATGAAACAAGTATCAGTTGAGCATTGGGTGGGGGGTTGTCATTGCTTTGCTCCTCGTGACTGATTTACTTATCATCTCTTCATCATTTTAATGTTGTTAACTTTCCCATGCTTTTAGGGATGAGTAAGAACTCAATGACAGAAAAGAAAATTTTAATAAAACTGAATAAATGAGTGGAAATCAGACCAGTGAGTGTGTTAAATTAATAAGGCACTAAAAGAGAATGACTCTCCCCAGACACAATAAAATTTCAGACAGGTTTTGATGTTCCTCAGCCAAGCATACTCTTCACCGTTTATTTGCTGAAGTAGTGACAAGAGAATCACTAGATAAATGCACAATATTATAGACGAGGAGCTGGGAAAAATTATTGTATTATAAAATAACAAATTAGTGTATTTAATTACTCAGATTACAATGATGTTAATTATTGAACTGATATTACTTTTTCTCTCTTCTAATTAGCTTCTTAATGCTAACTTCATTAAATATGCTAATATTGATTTTTTTTTTTTATACAAACACAGTATAAGATGGCAAACAGAGAATTACCAGCATGCCAGACAAAATGCTAAGTAGCGTTTCTTCTGGTTTCATGTTCTGAGTTCAAAGTACACTGAAGCTGACTTTGCCCTTCATTCCTTCAGGGTCGATAAAATAGTACTGGTCAAGCCCTGGGGTCTATGTAAGCAATTACCTCTCTCCCACAAAATTTCAGACCTTGAACCAATAGAAAAGATACAAAGAGTATGACTGAATAGTTTAAAGGTTTGCTTTGTTATCACAAGGTTCCAGGTTCAACCTGGATCAAAGTTTTTTTACTTTAGTCTTTGAGTTGACACTACACTTATGAATGAAAACTGGACAGACCGATAATGTACAGAAGGTTGTTTGATGGGTTGTACCGGTAATTCAAAGGTCCAGTCTTATGCTAACACTACCCCTTGGAATTACATTAAGGCAAAATGTGTGCATTAAGGGTACACATGTAGCCTTAATGCTTTGTGAGAGCCTTGGGAAAAGGAAAGGCTAGGGTTGTCAACCTTGACAACAGATGAAATAGTGGAATCCTTCAGGCAGTTTGGTGCTCTCTTTGAGACCCTTCATGCATCTCCAGGGTAGGTGCAGCTCCCCAGCCCTAAAAGGCAACTGACCTAGGAGAAGGCCTCTCCAATGTGAAACCTACCCCTGGTTGGTTGCCATAGCCGTCTTAGGCCACTGAGCTATCGTTTTCAGGTCTCCATGTCTGAAAAGTGGGATTGAAATGTATGGAACTGGTTCAGTTTAAAACTAATCAGCACAGACAGCAAGAAGAGCCCTGCAACGTCAAAGATTGGTTTACTTAACACTTGAGGGCATGCCATTCATTCTCATGATCTTTGGACATGAAGAAACTGCCATCATATCATGTGTGTGATATACTTAGCCATTTACACAGGAATTCAATAAATAGGTGGATTAATTGATTGAACAGCTGAAATTTCATGGCTGGAAATTCTAAGGAGCATTACTTAGCGAGATTAATCAGTTGATGCTTGTCTCTAAGCAAATAAATCTTGGTGATAACAGTATATTGTTCTCTGGGTGACGGACACCCAAACAAAACCACTGACTACAAGAAAATGTAGGAGCTGTTATGTAGTCACTCAACCTGCTAGAAACAACTGCCAAATCTTAAATTACATTGGATAAAGTAATTCAGACAACATGCCTTAAAAAAAAAGATAAAATGATGGTTGTGTGGTTAAGAAGTTTGATTCCCAACCACATGGATTAGGGTTCAGACCAACTGCATAGCACCTTAATTAAGTGTTTTCTAATGTGACCCTGGGCCAAAAACCTTGAGTAGATTTGATTGATTGAAATTGAAAGAAGCTCATCATGTGTGTGTGAGTATGTGTATGTATGTATGTATATGTGTGTGTGTTTGTTTGTCTCCTTATTACTTGACAACTGGTGCTGGTTTGTTTATGTTCCAGGAACTTAGCAGTTCAGCATACTTTAGCTCCGTTTCCATAGCAACAGTCCCACTACTATTTTTTTATCGGGCCTTGTACTTGAACTTCTTATCTCCTAGCATAAAGCCACCTTCCTCTCTAACTCAAAAGCAACCTTAGTCTTGCTGCTTCACTTGTCCTGGCACCATTTAAAAAGCATCCAGTACTCACTGCAAAATTGGTTGACATTAAGGAAGGCATCTAGCCATGAAAACCATGACAAAACAGACATAGGAGCATTCTGGATCCTGTCAAATCATCCTGTTTATACCATCTTGAGAGACGAATATTAAAAGATAATAACAATAGAACTGTTAAGATTGAACAAATGTGAATTTAAAGATTAACAAACGCAAGGATCCTGGTGTCATGCAAATGGCACCTTTGCCAGTGGCACATAAAAGCACCCATTACACTCTTGGAGTGGTTGACATTAGGAAAGTTAGCACCTGTGCTGGTCACACATAAAAGCACCCATTACACTCTCCGAGTGATTGGCATTAGGAAGGGCATCCAGCCGTAGAAAACCATGCCAAATCAGAATGGAGTCTGGCGCAGCCTTTCAGCATGCCAGCCCAGTCAAACTGTCCAACCCATGCCAGCATGGACAACGGCCAGTAAATGATGATTAATAAGAAGTAAAAAAGCTAAGGTAAAGTTTATCTTTAGTCATGCTGACCCATACAGGCCCAGTTTCCTGGTTTCCGTGGTGAATATATTCCCCACCTGGATGGGATGCTAGTTCATCACAGGATTACTCATTTTTCCCAGCTCAGTGGACTTTTAAAGCAATGTGAAATAAAGTGTTTTGCTCAAGAAGACAACTCATTGCCCAGTCAGGAATTGAAACCACAATCATGTGATCATTAGTCCAACACCTTTACCACTAAGCCATGTGCCTCCTCAGTAATAGGAGGTCATTGTAAGCATATCGCATTTGGTGTTGATATGGTTGATTATGACAATGATGTTGATGCTACTACGGCTCATTATGTTAAGGTATGATGATGATGATGCTGCTGGCTGATCAGTTGTTATTTAGTGCCGATTCCAAACAGCCATCTTGTCTTTTTGTGTACTCTTTTTACTCTTTTACTTGTTTCAGTCATTTGACTGCGGCCATACTGGAGCACTGCCTTTAGTCGAGCAAATCGATCCCAGGACTTATACTTTGTAAGCCTAGTACTTATTCTATCGGTCTCTTTTGCCGAACCGCTAAGTTACAGGGACGCAAACACACCAACATCGGTTGTCAAGCGATGTTGGGGGGACAGACACGGACACACAAACACACACATATATATATACATATACATATATACGACGGGCTTCTTTCAGTTTCCGTCTACCAAATCCACGCACAAGGCTTTGGTCTGCCCGAGGCTATAGTAGAAGACACTTGCCCAAGGTGCCACGCAGTGGGACTGAACCCAGAACCATGTTGTTGGTAAGCAAGCTACTTACCACACAGCTACTTGTCTTTGATCCTTTTGGAGTTGAAGAAATAAGTAACAGCCAAATAGTGAAGGGAGGGTTGATGGAATCGGCAACCGCCACAATTTCAGGCTTTGTCCTATGGTAGAAAGAGTAGTTGTTATTTGTGTATTTCAAATATTGCATTTTTTTTTCCTCAAAATCTCCAAGCAACAAGATATTGTTGGTATTCTAGGATTATTGCCCACAAGATGAGAAATATTTCTGAAAGAGTGTAATGAGTATTAACAGAATGGGAAGACAGTTTCAAACAAGAATCAGATCAAGAACGCTTCAGCTGTGACTTCCATTAGAACTGCATAAAATAATGTGAACCTTCATATTTCTTTCCAGGAATGAAAAATGCCAAGTGCTGGAGGCGTGTGCCCTCCAATAATTACACCTTTACATAACCGGCCTACAACAAATTCAATAACAACCAAAATTAATATATCTACTTTGATTCAATTAAGTTCAGGTAAGTTAACGATTTCTTTTTCTTCCCTTTGGCTTGGTAGCCAGGTATCTCCTCCACAGCAACACACCTGTTTCTGCCCTCATTCTTGATCTAATCCAGGTGTCCTCACATAATAATATATAATAATATTAGTAGTAATAATAATAATAATAATAATAATGATAATGATTTCAAATTTTGGCACAGAGCCAGCAATTTCAGAGAGGGGGGTAACAAGCATCTTTAACAGAACACCATGACATTTGCTGCCCCTTTTGCGCTCACAGCGCACTTAAGGGGACAGTAGTGCTCGGGTTAAGAATCACTGAACCAGAACATATTGTATCCATATACTTGCAGAAACACAAGGTTGCCGTATATATTTTACAACTGATGGGACGAAACCAAGTCATTTCAAACGTAAAGTGGCTGGTCGGGAAATCACATTCAAATACTTTGCTCCATTTACTCTGAAACCTGGGAAGAGAACAATTAAGACTATTGCTGTGTCCAGGTAAAATAAATTGTATCTGCTTCATTTGGCTTTCTCCAGTCTTAGTGCAGCTATTTTTAAAAATATATATATATATATATATATATAT
>NC_068983.1:6694552-6701511 GCF_001194135.2 Octopus bimaculoides | reverse complement strand
TATATATATATATATATATATATATATACATATACAGGGTGTCCATAAAGTCCCTTTACAATATTAAGATTAAAAGTTTGGAAGTTGTAAAGATATTTTATGGACACCCTGTGTATATATATATGTATATATATATATGTATGTATGTATGTATGTACATATGCTTCTTTTGAATCTTCTATGCCATCATCATCACCATCAACACTATTCCTATCAAAGCCATCACCCTCGATTCTGTTATCAACCTGAGCACTGTTGTTGCCCTCAGTGTCATTGTCAGATTCCACCCCCCTCAATGCCATCGTTGTCATCACCACCACCAAGGTCACTGCCATCACTACTTTCACTGTTGTCATCACCTCTGACATCATCATCATCATCATCACCAGCACCACCACTCATCAGCATCAACTATAGTAGTAAGCCTTTCCGCTGTTATTTGATTTGCTAGAAATAACAGCCAAATCTACGTCAGACTCCATCTTTGTCTTTAAAAAATGAATGAATGCACTAAATAATTATCCAGACTATAAGACAGCATAAAACCAGATTTCTTTTTTTTTTTGTTTTTTTTTTTGTTTTTTTTTTTGTTTTGCGGCTAGAACATAAATCAAAGTTTCATCCCCGCAATTATAACATTTGAATCCAAAGATATGGATTTGTTGATCAAGTCTAGTCATTTGGTTGTTGACTAACTGCAAGTTATATGTATGTTTGATCAAGTTTAACCTTGGGCTAAACAGCACAGTCTCATGTTCTTCCTTAATGAGGCTGGGGTCATCTTGTTAATGGTTTCATAGGCACAGCAGTGGCTGTGTGGTAAGTAGCTTGCTTACCAACCACATGGTTCTGGGTTCAGTCCCACTGCGTGGCACCTTGGGCAAGTGTCTTCTATTATAGCCTCGGGCCGACCAAAGCCTTCCGAGTGGATTTGGTAGACGGAAACTGAAAGAAGCCCGTCGTATATATGTATATATATATATATATATGTATGTGTGTTTGTGTTTGTCCCCCTATCATCACTTGACAACCGATGCTGGTATGTTTACGTCCCTGTAACTTAGCAGTTCGGCAATAGAAAGTACTAGGCTTACAAAGAATAAGTCCTGGGGTCAATTTGTTCAACTAAAGGCGGTGCTCCAGCATGGCCGCAGTCAAATGACTGAAACAAGTAAAAGAGAGAGAGAGTATGTGTTGTCATGCAAAGAGCCACCCAGGTCCACCAGTACCTCCCATCACTGGTAATCCCATGTCATCCCCTCTGCATACAGGGGTCTGTTCTGATGTTAGGCAGTCTGGTTTCTTCTGCTCAGTATCATAACATGTTGAGGGTCCTTCTGGGTGAGCTTTTGGCCCTCTGCAGAATGGTTTAAGGATGGGGCTGCCATCTTGGCAATGGGTCAATGTGCCACAGGTCACCATTAATCTGGAACCTACCTGGGGAAACCGGACGGTAACATTCTCTTGGATTTATGGATCATGCAAACCCCCTCACCATAAGGTCAGACCCAGGAGGGGGAGACAACATAGCAAAGAATAAAATAAAATAAGAATTTGATAATTAATTTTTTATTAAATTTAGCTAATTTATAGATTTTAGTTTTTGCAAAAATAGTTAAGCAGACAATATCCTATACCTTTTAATCAGGTAAATATTTGTTGCTGATTCTTAGCACTAGATCAGCCTTGCTTAAATAGACATATGAACAAAAGGAATCCACCCATGACCATCCCATAGGTCATTGTTTATTTATTGGTGATAGTGATGGTGTTGGTGGTTATTGGTGTTGGATGGTTATAACTGGAATGACTAGTCTGCTCAATCAATATGAGTCAGGAGTTAAGCAATAACTACCTACCCACCCAACTATTTTCAAACTGTGTTTCATTACTTAATCAATCTTTATCGTTTACTCGTTTCAATCATTACACTGTGACCATTTATCAAACATCACAGAACTCCTAGCTACCTCTCGTGGAACTTAAGGGTTTGGGAGAACCTCTATTAGGAAACACTGCTCTCGGATACAATTTGAGAGAGAATTTTGCTAGGTTTTTTTTTTCTCTTTTTTTTCTAGCAGGTCCAGTGACACAAAGAAGCTCCTTCATTAGCTTTCTGTATTTCATGTTTTATTATCTTCACATGTAAAATATTCAATTGCAAAGGACGGAATTTGCAATGAAATCATTTCTTTTCATCTTCAAAACTCTATATCTCTTCCAGAGATGGACTTCAAGAAAGTGTTGTTGTCACTAAAACATTTTTTGTGGAAAATATCCAAGAGTCTGATACCGACAATTCATGTGAATACTTCCGCCCAGTCAAAAGCAACGAACCTTTCAAATCCTCCAGTTATTATAGTAAAGTAAGTTTTTAAGTTCCTCTGGTGATGAGCCCTGTTCTGTTTTTAATTACATTTTCTTCTGTCTTCACAATACATCAATCAACATAATTTACCCAGTTCTATATTTAAGAGATGAGGAATTATGTACATTATTTACATTTGACAGATATTTGTCCTCATCTTGTTTGTTGTTAACACGTTTCGGCTGATATACCCTCCAGCCTTCTTCAGGTGTCTTGGGGAAATTTCGAACCTGGGTTCTCATTCCTAAGGTATTTTTTGACATTATTATTATTATTCAGGTTACTGCCTGGAGTCGAACTCAGAATCTTCGGGGTTAGTAGCCCGTGCTCTTAACCATTACGCCCACGGGTATATGTCATAGTGGTTAAGAGCACAGGCTACTTACCCCAAGATTCCGAGTTCGATTCCAGACAGGGACCTGAATAATAATTATAATAACATCGAAAAATACCTTAGGAATGAGAACCCAGGTTCAAAATTTCCCCAAGACACCTGAAGAAGGCTGGAGGGTATATCAGCCGAAATGTTGTGTTTACAACAAACAAGATGAGGATAAATATCCATCAAATAATGTATAATTTACCCATTACCACACCACATGACTAAAGACAGAAGAGATGAGAAGAGAGAGGAAGAAAAAAATCGTAAATAATACACAGAAACATACGGGGTAATACACACACAATAGACATATGTACACTTACCTGTGATACGAGAAATAGAGATAGATGTATGAAAGAAAAAACAAATATATAAATAAATATATTTGTCACATACCTGGGATAAATATAAGATATAGATAAAATAAATAAATCTATATAAAGGCCATGGATACAAACAACATACGAAGCAAACCCATACACACACACACACACACACACACACACACACACACACACAAGAAATTTCACGGGGACAGCCAGAATAATTTCAACAACAGGATTAACAATGGCAGCAGCAGCAGTGGTGACAACGATGGCAATAACAACAACGACCACAATGGCAACACCATGGGCAAACACACATACACAGAAGAATACAAGAACTGTACCATATGTTTGGGTCTTAGGACAGCAGCAGCACAATGGGGCTGAGGGGAAGACCACACTGCTGCTCAAAACTATGACACACACAAGCATACACACACGCACTCAAACAAGGTCACAAACGCATGCACACATAAGGATACACATCTTAGAAGAACAGAATGGAGTAAATGGAGCAAAAACACACTCGAAAACGAAAAGTGTCGCTGAAGAGGTCACTCATCCTTCAACAAACCTATGGTCGGTTGGAACTCCATTGATAATCGTTTTCCACACTACATGGTTCTGCATTGCTGTGTTCAGATCTCTAATATCCAGCCCTGAGTTCCAAGATGAAGGATCTGGAAATGTCAGTTTTCTGGAGAAAACAGTTCCAGAGGAATGCCACAGATGTGTGACAAAAGATTTCCGGACAATGGACACGAGTTAAAATAATAAACGACTGAAGAGAAAATATATAATGCATGGGTTTATTTGGCAAAAGAAAAAAAAAATGACCACTCCGAAATACAACAATATCTGTTTCACATCAGGAATCTTGCAACCTGAATTTTATTAAATCACTTGACTTAAAGTCAAGTTGTATTTATATGGGAAATATGTGTGTGCTCTCTCTCTCACAAACACACACACAAAACAAGCTTCTTTCAGTTTCCATCTGTCACATCTACTCACAAGGGTTTGGTTGTCCTGAGGCTATATTTGAAGACACTTGCCCAAGGTGTCATGCAGTGGGATTGATCCTGGAACCATGTGGTTGGGTAGAAAACTTCTTACCACCCAGCCATGCCTGTACACACAAACACATCATCATCATTTAACATCTGTTGTCCATGCTAGCATGGGTTGGACGATTTGACCAGGGCTGGTCAGCTGAGGGGCTGCACCAGACTCTAGGCCGGATGCCCTTCCTAATGCCAACCACTACGAGCGTGTAATGGGTGCTATTACATACCACCAGCATGGGTGTCAGTTTTCATGACACCAATATCTTTATCTATCTATCTATCTATCTATCTATCTATCTATATATATATATATATATATATATATATATATGTATATGTGTGTGTGAACAGGAATAATATAATCATATTTTTGATGAGTTCATTTTCCTTTCAATACATTTATCTTCCCTTAATTACAGAATGACCATTTCCTGTCTGAAGGAGAAGACAAAGACAACCAAATGGTATCTGTTCAACAATCAAGAGAATTCCCTGTTAATCAAGCTTGGGAAGAAAAAAATGAGGATATCTATGACCACAGAATTAATTACAGAAATTCTTCAGGTTTTTAAGGCTTCAAATTTTTCTTTAATTTTTTTTTTTTTTTCCAGTTTAATTTGTTAGTATTTCTGATTAGTTCTTCCATGTGGCAGTTTTAATGTTTCCAATAGTCATTATTACCATTTAATGTCTGCTTTCCATGTTGGCAAGGGTTGGACGGTTTGACATGGAGCTGGCTAGCAGGAAGCTGTCCAGACTCCAGCTGTCTGTTGTGGCATGGATGCTCTTCCTAATGCCAACCTTTTATCAGAGTGTGCTGGCTGCATTTTATGTATACCACCAGCATGGGTGCATTAATGCAGCACCAGCAGAGATGCATTTACGCAACAGTGGCACAGATGCTTTTTAAGTGGCACCAGCACCTGGAAGGACACACCTGTATGTGTGGAAGACAGCAACTTTACTTAGCTTGATGTGTCTTATCAAGTACAGCAAATCACCACATCTTCCAGTCCCTTGTCATTTCCTCAACAAGGCCCAGCATCCAAAGATCCCTTCTCATCACTTCATCCCATATCTTCCTGGGTCTACCCTTTCCACAGGCACCTTCCACGGTTAGAGCTCTCAGCACTTCTTTATGCAGCTATCATCATCCATCCGCATCACATGCATAATTATTCTTTCACCCTCCAGTTGTTTGACATGGATAAAATGTTTAAAAACAAAATGGCAGTGAATTTGTATAGTTGAGAGCGTATTGGGTTGAATGTCTTCCCTGAAGCTTTTCCCTCCCTGTGGAGCATTGGTCATGATTGCAAGCTGCCATTTTTACTTCCCCTTTGTACAGTGTTTCCCAGTCTATTTTCCCCTGGAAAATGTATGCCCCATGGTTGGTTGAGAACAAAGAATAGGTGTAGTATGTTTGCTGTGAAAAAAATGTTGTTTCAGCTGTTCTTAACAAGCCTTAGGTCAGTTCTGATTGGATTAATTGATCTGATTGAACGAGCAACTGAATTTCCTCCAAATCACAAAGGGGTCATTTTGAATAATGCAATCAGAGATATACAGAAAGACGGGATGGTCAGAACTGGATTGTCTAACCTCAAGCTAACCAACAATGATAATCTATGATCAAAAGGTTTCTCAGGCATGACTATTTCACTTTTTATTCACACATAGTATACCTAGGACTACATTATCCAATGTGTCTAAGAGTGGCAGTCATAAGAAATAGATTTGAAAGACATATGGCTGTTAGTTCTAGCAACCCAAATGACTATGTGGGAATATCCTTTTTAGCTCAAGATACATTAGATAATTCATACTAACCCTTCATTCTAAAATATTCTGCTCTAGAAAGCATCATAAATGATCATTTAGAGGTTTAATGGGCTTTTGGGGCTTTCAGCATTGGACCCCCTTCATTCGGTAAACTCAGCTGGTTGATCAAATCTCAACTTAATCTCGTAGCAGCAACCCACTGACTTTCCCTGCCCATTTTATCCAAAGCCATCTGGTGATCTCTGCTGGTTTGGGGATAGAATATATGGCCCTTCTCTTTGCTGTAAACCCTAACTCCAAGCTTAGTCAGTTTTGCCGAATGAATGCTGCCACTAAACCCTGACAGCTTACTCCATTTAGCTTCCAGTATCCCCCACCATCTTAGGCTTTTGCACTGCTCTACCAGTTCCTTCCAGGGAGCTGGCAGAGCAAAAATGCATCATATAATCTACGGCGACACCCTTAAAAGAAAATTATTGTTTTATTTGCAGAGATGCAGGAACTCCAAAAATCTATCCAGCCAACCAACTATTCTGGGACACAAATCAATATGTTTGGAGTGCCTCCCAATCTATCCAGAAATTTCCATGAATATTTTAATCAATTCCAACCCAAACCCACACAATATGGATTTATCACCGAACAAATGATACGTGTAAGTAAGATATTAATTTACAATCTAAATTAGTTTTGCAGTTATTGATTGTTTTGCTTTTTTTGTATATTTTGTATTTCTTTTTCTTAGATCCCATAATACTGTCTTTTATCTTGTTTCAATCATTGGACTACAGCCATACTGGGGCACTGCCTTACAGGGTGTTTTAGTTGAACAAATTGACCCCAGTATTGGTTTAAGTATGGTACTTATTCTATCAAACTCTTTTGCTGAACTGCTTAGTTACGGAGATGTAAACAAAGCAACACTGCTTGTATGTTTGCCTATCTGTATCTGGAACCTATTTATCTATCTATCTATCACTATCTACCTTTCACTCTCTCTCTCTCTTATATATATATATATATATATATATATA
>NC_068983.1:6692655-6694159 GCF_001194135.2 Octopus bimaculoides | reverse complement strand
TATATATATATATAATCATCATCATCATCATCATCGTCATTTAACATCTGCTTTCCATGCTAGCTAGCATGGGTTGGACGATTTGACTGCGGACTGGCAAGCCAGCAGGCTGCACCAGGCTCCAATCTGATCTGGCAGAGTTTCTACAGCTGGATGCCCTTCCTAACCTATATATAAAAAAAATCTCTCTCACACACAATATAAGAATTGCTCTATATTTACCTTTCAGGGTCTGAATGATAATAACAGGGCTGTAACTATTGGTGAAATAAGGAACATCATTGAAGAAAATCAGCAGAAACAGAATCCTGAAGTGAGGCAGCCTGCTCCTTTGGCTTTGCCCGAAGCTCCTGTCAAGACAAAGGTTGTTGAACGCCTTACATATCGGGATCCACCACTACAAGATGTCAGTGTAGGTCACGGTGAGTATTGTTTCCTAATCTAATCCTATCATAAAATGATGCTCCAGAAAAGTTAACTCCATAATATAATGATCCTCCAGATGTCCTTTCATCGTATGATCCTCCAGATGTCCTTTCATCGTATGATCCTCCAGATGTGTTAATCCTTTTATAACATGATCCTCCAGATGTGTTAATCCTTTTATAACGTGATCCTCCAGATGTGTTAATCCTTTTATAACGTGATCCTCCAGATGTGTTAATCCTTTTATAACATGATCTAAAAGGCACAAAAATACCAAAACCTCAAATTCAGTAGTAACAAGTGTTTCTATGACATGTTGCCAATTTAAAATGTTTGAAGTTATTAAACTAGTGACAAGTATAAAAATAATCGGATGACCAGAGAAAACAAACACTACAGGTATCAAGTTGGATAATCCTTCTCCAATATCTATTTATAGGTAACCTCAATGAACAGATTCTACACATTTACAGTCATTTGTTGAAATACTCTAAACTTGATGGAGACTTTCGCTCTAAAGTCTCATATCCATGTTTCGGTAAAGTAAGTTACTGTTTTTATACTCATGTTTACTATCTCTTTCTAGTATTGCTGTTGTTGAGTTTGTTGTAACCCTTGATATCCTGGTGAAAGTCAAAATCTCAATCCTACAAGTCTTTTACAGAACAAAAATGAATGATAGAAGAATGTATAAGAGTTTTTGTTCCCTTACATTACTAAGTTCCTTATATATATATTCTATCTCATTCCAGGGTGAAAAACTAGAGGTAGTCGATAGCTTCCGCTATCTGGGCGACCAAGTTAGTAGTGGGGGTGGGTGCGCTGAAAGTGTAGCTGCTAGAATAAGAATAGCCTGGGCAAAGTTTAGAGAGCTCTTACCCCTGCTGGCGACAAAGGGACTCTCACTCAGAGTAAAAGGCAGACTGTATGACGCATGCGTACGAACAACCATGCTACATGGCAGTGAAACATGGGCTGTAACTGCTGAGGACATACGTAAGCTCGCAAGGAATGAAGCCAGTATGCTCCGTTGGATGTGTAATGTCAATGTGAATACCCGTCAGAGTGTAAGTATCTT